>NC_058130.1:455054315-455148850 GCF_016433145.1 Gracilinanus agilis | reverse complement strand
TAACATTTTAAAAACTCAGTAATACCAATTTCATTAAATTATCATTATTTTTAATTTTCCTTTTTTCTCATTCACATTTTTCTTAAAATTCTTCCTAAAATAGTAGTGATTTAACAATACCTCTTAAATGGCTCACACTGATTTCAATTTGAGACATACCATGATTTTTGTAATGTTATTTGACATTGCAATATGAAAAACAAAATGATTGACAGTTAGCAGTTTGGAACTTAGAATGAACCGAGCTTGGCATGTGGGTCAGCAAGGGCAAAGACAGTTGCTGGGAGGACTATAAAAAGCAGGATTTGGATTAAAGGAGGGCTCTCAATTTGGAGAAGAGCTTTTGGTGGGGGGTCTTGGTTGGGTTTGGGTAGACCAAGGTCAACTTAGGATACCAGCAACCAGCTCTGATCACCACGATACTCTTAAATCCTGTGTGACTCTATACTGTACATCCTGATTAATTACTCATCAAGAAGAAGCAAAATCAATCACCATCAAGCCGGATTCAGTTTAAAACAGCCTGGCTTTGCCAGATTGAATTTGGCAGGGAAGCCACAACAATTGTCAAACTTGAAACCCTGATTACCTTCAATTCTCATAGTATCTGATTTCCTTTGCCCCTCTCCCCTTCAATTCTCTGTTCCCTTCTCTTAATTCTGTTATCATTAAATCTTAAACTCACTTAGGTGAATGTCTTCTTTACCTTGAGGATTAGCAATCATATCCTTAGGCATTTGAAGAAAGAGGGATTATTTCCAACTGAAAGTTAAATCACAGTCAACTAGGGTTTATCCATACTTTGGGCCAGGATAAACCCTTAGAAGAGCTGTGTAATCTAAACCACAGTTTCTTCATTTGACTACTTATTCTGGGACACTGTTCTATTGAAGTTGGGTGGAGCAGTTACTTCACAAATATTCCTGTGGGGTCCTTAGTGTTTCACTATCACAACTTGGTGTTACACCTAAGGATTTCCATACTCACTCAACTTCAGCTCCTCATACCATCTGAGGATCCCCCCATATTAAAGAATTCTGATATATAGAATGTATTTATATACTGATTCTGCAATCTGAGGAAATGGAAAAGCTGTTTCCTCTGAATAATATAAATGTGTTATTACTTCTCTTTATTTTTTGTTTGCTTTAATATTTTGTAAAATAATATATTGCATACTTTTCTTGGTGAGATTTACTTTTAAGACCCACAGACTTGAAGGTAAGAATTGTTCCCAGAGAAATATAATGAAGCTTTTGGGAGCAAAACAGACTTAAGCATGGACCTTTCAGTGATTACTTACAAGTCTAATTGAAGCAGGTTCTTCTTCTTCCTAAATTGATGTTCAAAATATAAATGTACTCTTTATATACTTGGATGAAGTAGTGCAGGGTTATTAGTTGTGCACTGATCCAAAGTTCATCTGGTTAATAAAGGGATTGATGTTAGTAATTGAATTATTAGTTGGATAGAAACTGGCCACAAAATTTGTAAATAATAAAATTGTTTAATAAGTAACACTTTTTTTTTAATTTTCCTTGTATTTCACCCCAGGAGACTTTCTCTCATGTCTATCCATCTTTCTCTCATCTTAGTGCTTTCTTTTTTAGTGAAGTAGTTGGATTTTTAAGAAGTCTTTCCCAACTCTGGCATGGACTTTCTGGAAACTACATCAAATTAGAGTTCATAGGATCCTATATAATGAGTGGAGGAAGGGCCACAGAGATCTCTAAGGGCAAATTGTTCATTTTATAGATCAGGAAATGGAGGTCCAGAGAACCGTTTCTGTCAAGTGTCTCAGTTTCTTTAAAAGAAAACAATAACAACAACCAAAAAAATACCTCTTTGACTTCTATTTTAGAATCAATACTATATTAGTTCCAAGACAGAAGAGTGGTAAGGACCAGGCAACTGGAATTAAGTGAATTGCCCAGGGTCACGAACTAGGAAGTGTCTGAAACCAGATTTGAACCTCTTGTGTATAGGTTTGATTCTTTAGCCACTGAGCCACTGAGCCACCTCCCCCCACTGCCCAAGTTGGCTTCTGAACCCAAATCTTTATTACTAGACTACGCCAGTCCCTTTAAAAAACAAAGAAATAAACAAAAAACAACTATTTACATCATACTCTGCTAAATATAATATTCTTTAAACATCCTTTTTTAGATTAGCCTTTTCAGACATGAATTTTTGTTAGTATTTGACTTTAGAACTATGATTTGAAAACAGAATGAAAGCCAGCATTTATTATGGAAAAATCAAAACAAGATAAAAATATGCTGATGTGCTTTGAGGATATGATTTTTAGCAAAGTAGTCACTGTAGGTTGGGCATGAATTTCTGATTGAAATGTTTATTTATTTCTATATTTATATTTCTTTAATTAAATAAAATGTTTTACAAACCTGAAAGTACCTTGGCAATATAATTTATTAGTAGTATCATTATTATTTTTTTGCTATAATTCAGTTACTATAATTTCTGTGACTCTTCTTAAAGTCATGACTCTTCCTAAAGACATTCCTTTACACCTGGCATGCCATGGTTATTGAATTCTAATCCAGATGAATTTCAATCTCTTTTCTCACATCTTTCAGAAGCTCTTCCATCCACCGACAAAATGAAATTGCCCATTATTAAAAACATCAAGCAAGTTGAAGCTCTCTATCCCCGGAGATTTAGAGAGGTTCAAAATTAGATGTAGGTGGTTTAAACAAAGCAGACACAATTGTGCAAAGACAAAAGTCATTATACTGTCAAACACTGCACATTGCAAGTGAAATAATGGGGAAAAAAGAAACCTAGATTTGAAATAAGACATGTTATAAAATTTAAATAGAATAAATTGGAGGGAATTCCAACACTGAATAATGTGAAAGGACAGAAGGATGTTATCTATTCAAATCTCTAAATACAGGTATTATTGTCAGGACAAAAACTCTCTGGAGGTTGGTAGTAAATTGTTGTGCCTTTCCATTAACACTACTCTGCTGAATATTTGACTTACAGCAAAGCAGCTGTTCATTGCTTAGTTATTCATCAGGTTAGTTTGGTATTCCTTTCCCCTCCATATTTCCTTTCCTTTACAGTGTCCTTCCAGATTGTTCTCAAGGTACAAAATTAAATTGCCTTAATAAACGCAACCAAGTTTTGTATACAACAAATATAGGCTATTCCAGGTATAGTCAGGCTGGTCTCTTCTAAAATTATTGTTTAGTTCTTTCTCAGTTATGCTGCTTTTTGACCCCATTTGTTTTTTTATTTGTTTGGTTTTTTTGTTAGAAACACTGAAATGGTTTGCCATTTATTTCCCCAGCTCATTTTACAGAAGCAAAACTTAAGGGAAATAGGGTTAAGTGACTTGCCTAGGGTCCCACACTGGTCAGTGTCTGAGGCCTGAAATGAACTCCGAAAATAAGCGGTCATGACCTCAGACCTCAACACTCTATCTCCTATGCCATGTAGCTCTCCTTTTCAAGAGTACTCTGTCTACTTTTAATTCTTATGGAAGTTTATATGAACATGAGTTCATTTCCATTTCAGTCTCTGAATTTCACCTGATAATCTAGGGCAGAATATGCTTATTTTGCATTGCATATTCTGGCCCAAATCTTTTGTATCCAGAAGGAGCAATTCTAGCAGGAAGCTAGAACAAGCAACAACTTGTAACTGTGTCAATTTGGAGGAGTTGAACATTGTTAAGTTAAAATAAGTGGAAGAGTGAATTAAGAAGTGAGTGGCAGGGTAGTTCATATGTAAGAAATCCAAAGAGACTTCTAGAAAGATATCAGAATGGTTGTGCAATAACATACTTCTTCTTTTTCATTTGTAGATGGCTAAAAGTATATCAGATTGAGTAATACCAACACCTAAAAAGGTGAAAGTGAGAAAAAATATGGAAAGAAATAGTTGGAGGGAGGAATAGGAAACAGACAAAGGAAATGTCCAGATTACTCATAAAATAGAGTCATATTTAGGGTGAGAGAATGACAAGGGAAATATCAAAGAGGGAATAATGTAATAGTTGTGAAAACTCCTAAAAGAAAAAAGTGATGACTTATCAAAGTAATTAGAAGACCTAATTAATATAAAATGGGTAATGTTCAATATGAAGTATGAACTCTTTTTGAAATATCTTCACAGTCAAATTGGTGACTTAAAAACAGAAGCTGATTTAAAAAAAATAGTGAGTGTTCAGGAAAAAAAAGAATAGTGGACACAAAACCAAAAGTTCAATGGTATCTCAATAATCGTACAATCAAGTTTCCCCAAAACACTTAAATTGGATGAATAAGTACATATATATGTTCTTTTGTTCATATAAATCACTATATATATATATACATATACATATATACAATTTAAAAAATAACTAATAAATTAAAGCTCAGAGACAGACTCTAAAACCTATGGAATCTAAGAAAAATACAATTAATCAAAAAAAGGTCAAATTCAACATCATAGTAAAGCCTAGGAGATAATTGACCAAAAGTATCATAACTGTAGGAATGGTAGAATTTATACAATCTAGAAGATAAATTAAGATTTAGGTGAAGAAGAATTTGGTGATTTCAAAACTCCAGATTTCCCTAGTAAAATCATTTTCATCTCAGTGGTACTACATACAGAAACATATTGTTGCTATTAAAAATGGTGAAGGCAGATATTAAAAGGGTGAATAGTATTTTAATAAAAGCCATGCTGATAGGGATAAAATCATTAGACCACGCGCCTGTAAGTATTCAAACTGCCGCCTCAGCCATTTTTACCTTTCGTACCTTCGTGAGCCTGCTAGCTCAGAGACCAGTTCAAAGTCACTTCCCCCTATTTAAAACAGTCCCTCACCTTGAATATGTAATCCAAAACAGGAAACCCATTGGGAATCATGGGAAATGTAGTTCCAAGTATCCCAAGTGATTTTAAATAACACATTAACACAATATACAACTATTAATCATGAGTATGAAGTAAAATAGTAAAGAGGATAGAGAAATGAATGAAAGGTAAGGAATGAAAGGCAAATTTGTTCCTTTTGTGTGTGTATGAAGCAGGAAGAAAGTAGGGAGGGCCTGAGAGGGAAGAAGGGAGAAGAGAGCTTATTTGAACAGAATTAATGACTTTATAAAATAGGTTCTGTCTTTCAAATATTGTAATGCAGGGTTTCAGCAAAAGCTTTTACTTTTGCAAACCAACTGTAGCAGCCCTGACAGTTGGAAGGAATAGAATGTTAACCCTGGGCTCACAGGAAAACCGTTAGAGCCTGAGACTATAAATATCCCTGGACTACCAACTGAAGGGCCTTTTGCCTTTTGGGGCTTTTGAGCTTTGCCTGATTTCCTTGGACGTCTCCCTTAACCACTCCATTGATATCCTGCTATTCCCTGGATTTTCCCCATTGGGTCCTGGGAGGAAGGGTGATTTGGTGGGTGGACATTGTGGGAATTAGCTTTATAGGCAGGCAGGAATAACCTAAACCAAACCATCACCTTATCTAGCAATCTGCTGAATCTTTACATCAGGACAGGGACATTATCCTTGGCTGAGGGAGCTGGCTCCCTCTGCCTGATCCCCTCTTCAGTGACCCCTCCCCCAGTACCAGCTTCTCCCTTAGCAGCAGTTACCAAACCCTAATCCACTTTCACCTCAGCTTAACCTTGGCAATAATGAATCCCTTTGATTTTATACAAAGAGTTTCTGGAGAATCATTGTACCCACTAATAGGGCAAAGGCTGAAGAAAGAAAGGAATAACCTTTCTTTATTTCTTGAAGGCAAACCTAGGCATCCATTTTGGGCAGGAAGTAGCCAGCCATCACTTCCTGTAAGGTTTTAGTTTCACCGGCAGGGAGGGGCCTCTTGACTCCTCCCTCAAGGTAGCTTAGAAATAACAGCAGGAGGCTGAATAAACTCTTCATCCAGACCCATATCACTTCTGGCTGACCCAATTCTTCTTATATCTTAGAGACAGTCTCCATGCCTGAAAGACCCAGCCTATTCCTCCCAATACCCTCAAGTACTTAGCCTCTGTGATTAGCCTGCTTGATTCGCCCTTCTTAAATTCCCTATTTATTCCACAACATATCAAATTCCCATTTTATTCCATGACTATATATATATATATATATATATATATATATATATATACAGAAAGAAAAAAGAGAAAGATGTTGTAGCCATACTGAAAATATAGACTACTAACTCATAACTACTACTATGGTGAATTGATTTAAATATTCTTTAAACTTAAAAAAAAACTGTTGAAATTATTCAATTAAAATTATTAAATTGTTCATACATTATGACCCCAAGATTCTTAATATTAGAAGAAATCTATTTAATATGCCTAATCAACAATACCTTTATTTCTGTTCCTATTTTGAAAATTGGGAAACACAATATAGAACTAGATCAAAACATTATATTTTTGTTCTCATTTACTTAAAATGATTTTGCATAATATTTGCTATATTATATTACGAAACTTCAAATCTAAAATATGCAAAAAATCAAAGGTAAGCCATTTAGGCATGGTGTCAGATTGATTGGTTTATGAAACCTACTTTTTGACCATTTCTACATATATCATTTTCAACATTTTTCACATTATTCTCTCTTAAAACCAGGAAAAGAAAAGAAAATATACAACAAACAAAACACTTCTGAAATGCTTGGCATCAGAAGTTAGTGTTTCATGGGAGTTTTTTCCTCTATTAAAAGCTTGGAGTAATAGTAGCTTAAAGCTGTTTTATCAGACTTTTCTTGGGGTAAAACAAACAAACAAACAAACTCTTTTTAAGAAAATAGATACAGAGGAATAGGTCTCTTGTTTTATTTTCTTGACAGCATATTTAAATATGCATTAAAAACATTATTTTGTTTTGTCCAAAGAAGATGATTTTTCTATAACAAATTGATCCTTACTCCTTGCATGCAGTAAATAAATCGACTTCCTTAAATACTATTGCTATTAATGCTTGAAAATGATGGCTTTTTGTCAATAAATAAACTCAGAGTAAAGAAGTAAAAAGATCTCTTAGCCATGTTTGTACATTAATTATGTGACTTTAGATAAGCCAATTAAACTTTCTGGGCCTCAGTTTTCTCTACTTTAAAATGAGGGAAGGGTGGATTAGATTGCATAAAATTGTTTCTTAACCTAAAATTCTGATTCAATTAATTTGCTGCTTATGTTATTTTATTTCCTCAAGACATTAGTTCCAGGATGCCAAATGACTTATTCAGGTAGAATTATCTACTGAATAGATAATGTCATATATTCTCTACTTGTATAAACTTATATATGACTCTGGAGGATTATCAAGCTGTTATTCATATTTTAAAATTCCTTTAGCAAGATATTTTAAATTCATTGACATTTCAAAAATCCTGATGATATATTTAAAGCAGCAATTTCAACTTTTTGAATATAAATTTGATATTTAAAATATGAGTTAATAAGCAACAAAAGAATATATCTTAATACATTTTTAAGTAATGCCCTCCAGTCTCAGGTAAAAAACATACAGAATAATAATGCTTAACAATAACTAAAATGCAGAAATGATGTGCTCCCAGCCAACCCCGCTGCTTCCTACTAATTTCTTAAGGAGCCTAATTTTCTTTGCTGAGAAAATATGGAGATTCGCCACATATATAAGGAGCTTGTAATTGATTCTTATAGAGTAGAAGTTATCATTATTTAAGGAGAGACAAGTAACAGGATATTAAAGATCTTGAGGGTAAGCCAAGAATGACTTTATAGGAAAGATATTTAGAGTCGTTTTCTTCTGCATGAATAACTGTGAGGTGTAAAGGTATCCAGAGTGCCTTCACCCCTTTATTTTCTATCTTGACAACCACTTTCTGGCTTCCCTTGCATTCCCTGAATATTCACTTGTCTGCCATTTAAACAGTGTTCTCACTAGTCCCCAGAACAACTCAAACCATGGATTTCTTTCTGAGCAAAATAAATAGGAGATGACATGCTGAACTGGTGTCCTTTTAGTGCAATTTATCTAAAATGTTGAGAAAGTGAAGAGGAAGAATGGAAAATGAAATTGGAATCAGATTATTGATAATCTTACTAAGTTACACATTTTAAGAGAACTGTAAGGGTAGTTCATTTTTTTTTTCCTCTAGAAATATGAGGTAGTCTTAGAGAGGAAAATAGCTCTCTCAGTTTCGGCACTGAAAAAAAATGTTTTCTTTCTGTCTCTGTCTCTGTGTCTCTCTTTCTACACATACAAAAACACACATGACTTTTTATTATTTAATTTAACAAGAAAAGAAATAAATTGCAGATAGCCAAATGTTTCATAACCACGAAGATTTAGATTAATATTCTTCCCTGGTTTTCTTGTTAGTCTTCTTGAACAATCTATTTGACTTTATAGTGATAATGCATATGTAAATATATTACAGAGTTTCAAGGACAATGTACCATAGTGTATAAAAACAGAGTTAGGAAGACGTGCTTTCAAGTCTTCCCTCTGACTCATACTGAATATATGGCTAAGGCAAATCTCTTGATATCAGTTACCAAGTGATTCTCTAAAACTTCCAATTTATGATGAGTTCCTGACTCACATTGGTAGATTAAGTTTCCTCATTGAGGAATTAGACAACCCAATAAAAAAGGAATAATACACTACTAATTGCCTTATTTTAAAATAGAAATTAGGGAGGAACTAGGTCACTCAGTGGATTGAGAGCCAGGCCCAGAGGTGGGAGGTCCTCAGTTCAAATCTGGCCTCAGACACTTCCCAGCTGTGTGACCCTGGGCAAGTCACTTAACCCCCATTGCCTAGCCCTTACGACTCTTCTGCCTTGGAGCCAATACATAGTATTGATTCTAAGATGGAAGGTAAGGGTTTAAACTGGAACAACCTCCAGGAACTGATGCAGAGTGAAAGGAGTAGAACCATGAAAACCATATACACAAAGGCTAATACACTGTGGTTCAATCCAATGTAAGGGACTTCTCTACTAGCATCAATGCAGTGATCCAGGATGACTCTGAGGGGCTTATGAGAAAGAACACTATCCACATTCAGGGGAAGAACTCAGGGAGTAGAAACACAGAAGAAAAACAGTTGCTTTATCACAAGGGTTGATGGGGAAATGATTGGGGATGTTGACATATTGACTCTAAATTATCTCCCTAGTGCAAATATCAATAGTATGGAAATAGATCTTGATCAGTGACACATGTAAAATCCAGTGGAATTGTGTGTTGGCTTTAGGAAGGGGGTTGAGAGGGATGGGAGGGAAAGAACATGAATCTTTTAACCATGGAAAATATCCTAAATTCATTCATTTATTTATTTATTTAAATTAAAACCCTTATTTTGACTCTGTTAGGGTTCAAAATGGGTGGCCTCCAGAGGAACACACGAGACAATGCAATCAAAGCAGGAGAAAGCTTTATTGCCAGTACGCACTGGGGAAACTCAGCAAAGAGAGTCCTCAGCGTGCATTCAGAAGAGGGAATATATATGTTTCCAGGATATAGGTGCCTTTGTCTTAGGGTGAGCTAATAGCTAGACAGAGGGAGTAGGGGATGCTTTTAGGTGCCACAGGGTATGCTTCTTAATTTTCAAGGTTGTTCCGTTTAGGAGTTGTGTCCCTGGGCTGTCAGCCAGGAGTTGTGTCCCTGGAACCTTGAGTCAGAGAGATAACTGACCCGCTTGGGCATGACGTTATCCAAAACCCCCTGCTTAATTGCCAAGTTTAGCTTTTTGGCCATAATATTCTTATAAGCTATAATATTTCTATAAACTTTTTGCTATAACAACTCCAAGACAGAAGAGTGGTAAGGGTAGGCAATGGGAGTTAATGTCTTGCCCAGGGTCACACAGCTGGGAAGTGTCTGAGGCTAGATTTGAACCTAGGATCTCCCTTCTCTAGGCCTGGCTCTCAATCCACTGAGCTACTCAGCTGCCCCCTCCTAAATTTATTAATTAAATAAAATTTTCAAAAACAAACAAACTAACAAATAAATAAATTAAATAGAAATTACTCTCAGGATCTTAAATGGCAGAGGGCATACCATAATATAGCTTTAGAGAAAATAAATAAATATTTTTTAATGACTATAATCAGACAATGTCTTATTTATATTTGTCTTGGATAGATACATGATGACATGCTAATAAAATATGCATATAATGATTTGTGAAAGATAACCAACACATTTAATGATGAAGTCAGCCCCAAAATATGTTGAATGACTTGAAGAAATATATCCATTAAAATGAAATTTATTAAGATAGCCAATTCATAATTAACTGAAGGGTACTTGATGTTTAAATAGATGATCATTATTTAAAATTATTTGTATATGATATTATACTGAAAGTACAGTAAAAGTTCATATTCATCCAATATGGCAGACCATATGCCATATTAAGAGAGGCATGATGTTCAGAGAGTAAGATTTGGTGATACTATTAAAATTCTATTTTATTACTCACATCTGGAATACTAACATTAAGTCAACAACCATTTCAGTGCCTCCTAAGTGGAGTCAAATGTAGAAATACCATTCCTTTAAATTATTTTTGAGAAACTTGGAATATTTATCTTTAAGTGGAGAAGTTCTAATGAGGATGTAACTGTTTTTTCTATATGAAGGGCCTCATTTTTAATTTGCATGCATGAACATATATATATATATATATATGTACATTGAATGACAGAGGTTGGATACAAAAATATCTTGGCATTCTGAGGAATTACAACACATCTAATAAGATGAAATTTGAGAATTATGTTCATAAGCTCTTCCTCTGGAAAATAAAGATATAAATTCGACTTTAAACTATTCTGAGAACCAGATGACCTATAAGGTTCTTTCCAGTTCTTAATATTCTCCTCTCTGTGATTCTCTTCCCCATTACTAAAATCCATTCTCTCTATAATTGCCACTGACAAAGTTCTTCCATCCCTTTAAGGCTCAAATAAAATGTTACTTCCTCCAAGATGGATTTATTGAACCTCTAAAGTTAAAATATATTCTGTTCTCTCGTATTTTCTTTCAATATTTTGTAGGAAATCTTCGTTTGGCCTCATAAACACATATAGAATCTTAAATTATATTTATCAGTATACATATAAATTCTTCCAGTAAATTATAAACTCCTTCAGTTAAACACACAATTTACATTGCTGTATTCCTAGTACCTTGCACACAACCTGAACAAATGTTCTATATATGTTTATTCTCAAATTGTTAAATGCTCTTTGTCCTCAATTAAGCCTCCAGTACTGCTTGCAATTCTTTTATTTCTCTCTTATTGACCTCTTACCATATTCTCCACAGCGCTAAAAACAAATCTTTTTTATTCTTCCCCCAAACCAAACCACTCCCATCTCCTTCATTCAGTAGAAAGTAATTACTCATCTGAAAAAGAGGCTACGTAGAAGGGCCACCCTCAATTGCTGATGTCTACAAATAAAATTTCAAAGGCAATTTCACCTTATCAAATGAAAATACTTGTAATTTGATTACACAGTGCCTAGAATACAGTAGGTATTTAATAAAAGCTCATCTACTCCTTATTTTTCCTTTCTTCCCCATTGACTCAGAGTAAGAGTTAACTCTTTTTCTTACCAAGGTGAATCCCTTGAACTCTGATTTAAATCCTTCCTCTCTTCTGTTTTATGACTCCTTGAATTTTTTATCTCTCTCATTTAAATAATTCTTTCCTTTTGAAATACAAAAATAGATTCTTTTTATCCTCAAATACTATTTCTTTCATTCTTGTCCTTCCCTGAGTTGTCATTTTATGTTGCTTATTAATTTCCTTAAGAAGTTTCTAAAAACATATTTTTATCTTTTTCTATTTATTTTCCTTATTCATGAGGCTATAATTATTATTAATCATATCTTAGACTTTAGAGGTGATATTATATAATTCAAGGCTTCATATCACATATGAGAAAATCAAGGCCAATAATTTTTCAATCATTTACAAATTTGAAATTGTTACTTAGTATGCAATATTTATACTATGAATGTATTTGTATGTGTGTGTACTTCACAAATGTGTGCCATTTATGGACAGATAGACGTGAATATTCTCTAAACTTTTCCATTTTTAATGTATACTAATGACTTTTCTACCAAAAGTTTTTTTTTCTAATGCCAATCCTAAATAAAATGGATTACAAACATTTTAGGATCTCTGTTTCCAAAGCATCTTTGAATTTGATAAAGTGAAGTTCAAGCTTCTTTAGCCACTGAATAAATACTTTCCTCAAAGCATTCCCTGGCCTATTTTTTCATATAAAAGGAATGTTGGTTCATTGAAAATTTGACCTAAGATTTTGAGGACAGAAATTAGATAAATCATGGATATTTGTACATGATTTCCAAGGTACAAAAATATTATTTTGAAATAAATGTTTACATAAAATTTTTTTGGTTGATTTCTAACATATAAATTGCTTCAGTTAGATGATTTGTTAGAAAATGGTATTCAGGAAGCTGTTAGCTTTGTCAGCATTAATTTACTCTTTACAAAATGATAATCAATTGAATTAATTGTAATGGATATGGTTTTTAATACACATAAGCAATTATAATATTAACAATTAATGAGAGGTAAACGATAGAAGAATTCAGTGATTTACAGTAAAAGACAGATGATATTTGGGTTAGATCACAGAGGACTTTCAGATTAGAGGATATATTGATTTATTCATTAATGGAGTCTAAACGTTTTATATATATATACATATATATATATATTATGAACGCAAACTTATTTGAAAATCAAATTAAATATTTCCATTCTTTTTCATTATCTACCCTAAAAGCCACTTTCCTCCTGCTCTTTCTCTAGATCCTAGTCACTTTTTAATTTATTCCATCCTGTCTTTTTGCCTAATGATTATGCCATTTTTATTGCTTTATTGATTCCTCCTTAATTCAATGTTACCCATTGAAAAAAATCTTATCTCCTCTATGAGAACTTTGTATCTGATCCTACTCCTTTCATATATGTTTATATATGTATATATATGTACATATGTAATATATCTATATACATAGAATACACATGTATGTCTAGCTTTATCTATCATCTGTCTACATATACATGCAGGCATGTATCTATCTACTATCCATGTATCTATCTATCTCTATCCATCCATCTATCAATCTATCTATCTATCTATCTATCTATCTATCTATCTATCTATCTATCTATCTATTCTGTTGCAATAATAATGGTCAGTTGTAGCCAATTGTGCTTTGGAAATGGAACAAATTCCTTGAGCAATAGATACAACAAATACATAAATATGTCCTACTTGGCTTTAGTCCAAACAACCATGTAGTTGACTCAGGGATTTATAATGGGTATTTAAAATACAAAACTGGTATAATTTTTTAAAATCATTTGTGGAGCTAGAATTACTCATGTTGCTGAGATAAAAACAAATATGAATTTAAAAAGGGGTAGCCTTCCCATCACTTCCTTATCATTCAGCTTATAAATAGGGGTACTTACTTGAGCTACCAGATATGAGGAGGCAGCTGGTCACATTCTTTCACTCAGATGCCATAAGCACATGACATTTCCATTTGTTTTGTGTATTTTCCTCATCCTAGGTGAACAAAGCTTTTGCGTTGATACTCACAAGTTGACTTGGTATATTCAGGAAGTCTAGAGCTCCTGTTAGAAATACCTCTGAAAAATAAAGGCAATAGTCATCTTGGCCAGAACAATGGGTTATAGTGCTAGAGAAAGTGTCTGGAGATGGTTATGGAAAGTAGAGATCTGAAAATTGTGATATTCAGGGAGTGACACTCACTCAAAGTAGATAAGAATGCCAATTCTGGATTCGTGGGAGGAAGAGACCCAGGGCTATTTTTTACTAGCTGCCTAGTAAAAAGTTCTGCCTAAGGTAGAGTTTATGAGAGTTATACATTAAGGGAAGTAAGGATTTCCAGAGTAGGAACAAAATTTTATTGGTATTGTAGATTTAGAGCTACAAGGAAATTCAGAGGTCAACTTGCCCAACCCTCTTATTTTGCAGATAATACTAGAGCCTCATAAAGTTTAAGTCATTTAAATATTAATAATAATAACTAGCATTTATATAATTCATTAAAGATTAAATGTACTTTACATATATAACCTAAATTTAACCTCACAGCAACCTCAGGAAATATATAATTTGAGCTACATAGATTTAATGACTTGCCCATTGTCACACAATATCTGATATGGCATTTGAATTTAGGTCTTCCTAACTCAGGGTCCAATGCTCTAATTACTGTATTACCTAGAGAATTTTCATAGTAACTAGTACTTCCATGATTTACTCACAACCTTTAAGTTCAAGTTCAATTCTCTTTCAACTGTAATTTGTCATTTTTTCACTCAGAAAAATTTGTATTATTATTATTGTTTTTAAACCTGAAAATTAAAATGCTGTGTAACTATGAGGATTATTTACTGATTATATATGATTTAAATGCTATTTTACCATTATTTTCTCCCTACTTTCATCAGGGTTTTTCAACCATTTCAACCTCGTTTCTAGAAAAAAAATTCCTCTGCTTTCTTTCACAGTCTGTGATGCTGTCTTGCTCCTCCAAACTTCCCATTATATAAAAAATGAGAATGAGAATTTTGTTCTGCCATCCATATCTTGTTGCCAGTGATTATAAAAAGACAACCCTCTACCATATCATTAAGTGGGGATGTCAATGTTCTGGCATTATGAACTTCTGCAGGAATGCTGCTGAGAAGAAAGGATGAAGCAAATTATAGTGGGGAGTATAGTGGACTACAGATAGCAATATGGATTATTGCATGCATATAGAGGGAGCAATATTCTAAGATCCCCTCCCAAACAACTAATGAAAGCTTTCCCTTCCTTTCCTTTAAACTGTATTTTGATAATATTGGAGATTTAATTGGTTTGGTAGGCTAAGGCTTATGCTAGTCTTATAGCTTCCTAGTAACTTGAGAAAATTAGAGTTTCTCAAGTTTCTGACCATAAACAAGCAGAGTGAAAAACAACACAAGAAAGAAAGGCAGTCACCTGAAAAAGACTATGGAATAATATATAAACATTCTTCTATGACTTTTGCTAACTATTACTTACATTACTGTTGTTAACTATTACATGAATTATGACTATCTAGTCTCAAAATAATTCAAATCTCATTTCATTCTAATTTTAAATATGACCAGTTTGCTCAGACCTGAATAAGATATCTCCTCGAACACTCTGGAAGTAACTGCTTAGGATATGAATATAAAAAGTAATAGTAAATATTCTCAAAAACCTTATATTCTAATCAGGGAAGAAAACATAAAAAGAAGGCAAAAAGAGTATGAGAATGGGAAGAAGGTGCACACATGAAAGAAATATAAAAAGGAGCCTTAAAAATGACTAGTGAGCCTGGAAAGGAATGAAGGATTGAGCAGGCAAGCTAAGACACTTTCCTAAAAATAGAGAGGACTTCCTAGAATAGAAGAACTTTACCAAAAGAAGAAGGGATCACAGGGATGAGGGATCTTTAATGGCGCAAAGGCTGCATAAAGGGAGAGATCTTTCCAAAGTAAGAAGAGTACTTCCATTTGGAGGAAAAAGGTATGTAGAGTAAAGAGTAGAGTCTAGAAAGGAAGGAAGAGTGAACTGTGTGGATATGGCTACCTAAGCTGGACATTAGTTTATAATCCCTTTCACAGAAAACATCCTAGCCAATGACAGATGGTCAGCAGCTCAGAAATGTCATTTCTTAGGAATAGACAAGGAATCATTGAGAGTTTTTTGAAGAGGGCCAATAAAATCTCCAGTGATGTCTTAGCTTACTTGTGAATTGAATTTAACTGAGGCAGAGTTTCACAAAGTCATCAGCCTCACTCTCCCAGAGACACTGACATTCTGTGTTCTGGGATGCAGTGGATGACCTTGGCATCTTTAATGTCTGACCAAGCTCTAAGCGTTCCGTAGTACCTGCTTCAGCCACCTTTATGGCCATTCAAAGTATTCTCTTCTGCCCATTACACCAAGAGAGGACTCTACAACCTTAGGATAGAGTCATTCCCTGAGGGTAGACATTCACGAATCTATACCTCTTTAATGTCAAACTCTTGAGATCTTTCCTTTTCCTCTGAGTGAAGGCCCTCTTCAAAAAACAAGGTCATATGTCATAGGAAATGATGAACAAGATGATCATTAAAAAAAACCAAACAACAAAACTCTGGAAAGTCTTTTGAAGTGATGAAAAGTGAAGTAAACAGAACCAGTAAAATCCTGTACATATTAAAAGCAATAACGTATTATATTCAAATATGAATGAACTATTATCCACAGTGATCCAGAACAATTCCAAGGAATTCATGACAAAAAGGTTTTTCATCTCCATAGAAGGAAGTTATGGACTCTGAATGCAGATTGTAGTATAACATTCTTCACTTTGTTTTCTCCATGAATTTTTCTTTAGTGTAAGTGATATGTGTATCTTCTTTCAAAACAAGATGAACATAAACATGTATGGTTTTACGTATGCCATTTTGGGGAAGAAGAAGGATTGGGGTGGAGGAGGATAACACAGATCAGAAAATATCAGAAAACTATCATTAAAGTTGTATCAATTGTGTTATTACAAAAGACAACAAAGGTGAATAATAACAACTCCATGCATGTATAAACTGTCCTGACTTATTTTTGTTTTTGTTGTGGAGTAAGTTCCAAGTTGGTAGTGAATTTTGAGTAGCTACTGATCTCAGTATGTTACCTTAATAAATACCTTTTTTATGTCTTCTAGCTAATTATCAAAGGTAAATACATTTGCATCTCCTGGTCTATAATTACAGAATCACATACCCACTTGGTGTAGAGTTCAGAAAGTAGCATTCAAAAAACTACTTAAGTATGACTACAGTATTAAACACCACAATTACCCTTTGAGGTAAGTGCTATGGAAATTATTATCCTCATTTAACTGATAATGAATCTATTATTAATAATTATATTTCTAATTACACAATGCACACATACATGCATATACACATAAATATACACATGCACACATGTGTGTGTTGCACAGTTGCATAAGGATAAGCATATGTATATGTTTACAGAGAGGGTTTGGTGGAGAAACTCAAATTCTCTTTCTGTGTGTTTTATGGCACCTTTCATTCATTCATTTATTTGTTTATTTTAAACCCTTACCTTCCAATACACAGTATTGACTCCAAGGCAGAACAGTGGTAAGGGCTAGGCAATGGGGGTTAAGTGACTTGCCCAGGGTCACACAGCTAGGAAGTATCTGTGGCCAGATTTGAACCTAGAACCTCCTGTCTCTAGGCCTGCCTCTCAATCCACTGAGACACCCTGGTACCTTTTAAAAATAAAACAAAATAAATATACAAATAAAAACTTCTTATCTTGCTGAACTAATTCTAGCCATATTCAAGTATTCAAGTTATCTATAGATTTGTCATGCTTTAATCTGCAAAATTTTCTCCTGGAGATAGAGATTCTCTGCCACAAATGATGGACACACTGACCTGGAAAATGACTCTGCCTGAGGGAATTTGCACTCCCAAGCTTCCAAGCTGAGCAATTGTTTGCAAAATTAACAACTGAGCTGAGTCTGTGGGAGCTACTGCAATGCCAGATGCAGTCATATGGAAGGTGATTCAGTTACAAAGTAAATGCATTGTCAAAGGTGCAGAAGAATATCCTGGAAGATAGTTTTTTTTTTCATTAAAATCCTTTATTTCCCCTGATACATGCAATGTGTTTGTGTGAATAAAATGGATGACAAAAGTAGACCACAAATGAGTTTTACTGAGGAATATTATTGCAAAATTGGCAATAAACAAGGGATCACAACAATACTTTCTAAAGTAAAAAATCTGAAAAGAGATCACTTGAAACATATTTGTTCTCTCTCTCTTGTGTGACACAATCAAATTATATATCAGTTTGTCTGGATGCTAAGAATAGAAAATTCTCTAGTATTAAAGTTCATATACTTAGATGTTTTAATTTTTCTTTTAAAGCAAAGGTCACTGTGGGTACACTTAGAGATTCATAATTTCTCAGAAACATAAGAGAAGAAGAGATGTTAGAGATAATGTAATCAAATATTAATTTTAGAGATAAGGAAATTGAAGATAAGTGTAATCTACTGAATCCTGTGTCATCTAAGGTGACCATGCAAAAGTAGTACTAGAAATAGTTTCATGCCTCTCGGTACCTCTGTTGTGAACCTCTGTTCTTGTTCAAAATATAACCTACCACGTTAAGAGAATAACTGAATGAAAAATAATAAGTATGTGAGAAGTAGGTGAAAGGAAAATTATATTTATGGATGAAGAGAATTACGGAAATAGATCAGAGAAGATGTCATGGAAAAGATCACATGACATTTGAATTAGATGCTCATAGATAATTAGGAATAAAGCCAAGGATGATTGGGGAAAAGATGTAGCATTCTAGGATTAGAAAATTGTGAGCAACTATAAGAATACAATAACAGAATAAAGTCCTTATAGGTGAGCATAGAAAGGTACAGTACCAGATTAGAAGGCTCTGAATCTCAGTCTAAGGAATTCAAACTTTACTTAGCAAGGAAAAGTAAGCAACTCATAGATAGTAAACAGCAATGAATGTATGTATGAAGCCTGACTAACCTGAACAATATCAGTTTTATAATAATGATAGTAAAGAGCATAATGATGGAAGTCCTGTGTTCAAATTTGTGTTAGATCTATAATCCTGGGAAAGTTACTCAACTCAATTCTTTCAGTTTTTTTGTTTTTATACATATTTTTTAAACATTTAATTGAACCTCCCTCACTTTACCTATTTTAAACCAGGGTCATTTTTATGGATGAGATTAGACAATTCAGTTCTACTTTATTCCTCTTAAATGTTCTAACATACTTTGAAAGAAAGAAAGAAAACCACTATTTCCCTAATATAAATATTTTTTGAAGTACACTTTCTGAACATGGGTTTATATCAGGAACCAAGTACAACATTGCTATTAATTCCTTCATAGCAGCCATACAAATCATGAAGTTTTCTCAATGTAAAAAATAAGCTTATATACAGTGACTATGGAAAGATTCCAGTGATAATTGCCCTTTCTGTTATACCTGATAAATGTATAAATTAAATATCAGATTTATCCCTGCTTCTACTTTTAAGTTAAACAATCAAAAACTTAAGTACCTTTACTTAGTACCTTAACAATCACTAAGTATGAGAGCTCCCAAGTCATTTGCTAGAGTGGGTGACAACTCCAGAGGCCACTGCTCCTCTCCACTCAGGTAGTGCTAGGCAAACTGAAAGACTGCCAAGGCCAAGTCTCTTACTGTATAACATTAAAATTTTTTCCAATTAATTATTTAATTATCCCTTCCCATATTTATTCATGTATCTGTACACTAAATTATCTATATTTGTACATATGTTATTTCTTTTTTATTTATCATATTTATATTACTTTAATCAATATAGCATGAGTACCTTAAAGGGTATTATTGTACAAGGTGGTATATTTTGTTTCAGAAGAGAATAAATGTTTAAGTGCCCACTAAATGGGAGGTACTATGCTAAACACTCTGTAAATATTATCTCACTTGATCTTCCTAATCATGAGAGGAAGACACTATTATTATTTTAAACAAACTGATTTTATTAGCAAAAGAAACTTCAAAGATTTGTTGCAGATACCTCCAAGTTCTCCTTATTTGGAGTAACTATTTGTTTCCCTCCTAGATCTTGATCTTGTGATCATAGATTCTTTAATTATAGAAATTAATTAATAACAATTTTATCCCTTAAACAAGAGATAGCAAAAGAGGGCAATTTTTTAAATCTGATAATCTTCCTAGGTAAGAGCTTATTGCTGAGTTGGTAATAAAGACAATACGAGGACAAGTGGTCACTTCCCTTAGAGTTCATGATAGATAATGGGAGGATAACAAAAGCTTGTTTCACCTCAGCTCCTGATTTAGTTAAAGCAGAGTTCAAAGTGTTCAAAAGAAGGATAGATAACATCCTCTGATGTACAGGCAAGCCAGTCAAAAGGCATAGAAAACTTTCAAGAAGCCAGTTATGAAGATAAAAAGAATCAAATACAATATGAAGAAAAAGAAAAAAAAACTGATGGTGTCTTAGGAACTTTGATGGAGAATTCACCAAATCAACATACCCACATTTAGAAATAAGTGTAAGTGGATACAGGAAGAGAGAATGAATAAAAATGTGTAGAGGACTTCCAGACTAAGTTGAGGGGACTTCCAAACTAAGATGAGGGGACTTCCAGGCTAAGATGGCAGCAGAGTAGAAGGATGGGCCAGACTCTCTTCACAACCAACCACTGCAATGTCTCACAAAAGGACAATAATCAAAATCATATGAGTGAAGAGGCTCTGACAAGGAGCATAGCCTTGAAGGTAGGCAGTTTTGAGGCATTTCCTGGATATATGGGGTAAAACTAGTCTTACAAAGCATAAGGTGATCACCTCTGTCAGATCTATGGGAAAGGAAAGAATTTAAGACCAACCAAAAGATAGAGAATATCACATAATGTAAAATGAATACTTTTGATTACATTAAATTAAAAAGGTTTTGTACAAACAAAACCAATGCAACCAAAATTAAAGGTTAAGCAACAAATCAGGAAAAAAATCTTTATTAAAAAACTCTGACAAAGGCCTAATTACTCAAATTTATAAGGAATTGTACAAAAAAATCAAGCTATTCCCCAATTGAAAAATGGGACACGTATAGGCAATTTTCAGATAAAGAAATCAAAACAATCAATAAACACATGAAAAAGTGTTCTAAATCTCTCATAATTAGAGAAATGTAAATCCAAACAACTCTAAGATACCACCTCACACAGAGCAGTTTGGCTATATGACATCAAAGGAATATAATAAATGTAGGAAGGGATATAGCAAAATTGGGATACTAATTAATGCATTGCTGGTGGAGTTGTGAATTGATCCAAACAGTCTGGAAGGCAATTTGGAATTATACCCAAAGGGCTTTAAATGACTGGCTACTCTTCCATGCAGCCATACGACTGTTGGATTTGTACCACAAGGAGATAATAAGGAAAATATTTGTACAAAAATATTTATAGCCACACTCTTTGTGGTGGCAAAATATTGGAAGATGAGTGGATGCCCTTTGGGAAATGGCCAAATAAATTTTTTTAATTTTATTTTTTTTAGAAAAAAATTTCCCATGTTTACATGATTAATGTTCTTACTCTCCCTTTCCCCTCAAAAACGCTCCACTCATGATGCGAATTTCCACTGGTTTCTTCATGTGTCATTCAATCAAGACCTATTTCCATATTATTGATAGTTGCATTGGGGTGGTCATTAAGAGTCTACATCACCAATCATGTCCACATCAACCCATGTGTTCAAGCAGTTGTTTTCCTTCTGTGTTTCCACTTCTTCAGTTCTTTTTCTGAATATGGGTAGCTTTCTTTTCCATAAGTCCCTCAGAGTTGTCCTGGGTCATTGCATTGCTGCTAGTATAGAAGTCCATTACATTCGATTTTACCACAGTGTATCTGTCTCTCTGTACAATGTTCTTCTGGATGTGCTCCTTTCACTGCATCAATTCCTGGAGGTTATTCCAGTTCTCATGGAAATTCTCCAGTTCTTTATTCCTTTGAGCACAATAGTATTCCATCACCAACAGATACAACAAATTGTTCAGCCGTTACCCAAATTGAAGGGCATACCATCGTTTTCCAATTTTTTGCCACTACAAAGAACATGGCTATAAATATTTTTGTACTTGTCTTTTTCCCTATGATATCTTTGGAGTACAAACCCAGCAATGGTATGGCTGAATCAAAGGGCAGGCAATCTGTTAGAGCTCTTTGGGCATAGTTCCAAATTGCCATCAAGAATGGTTGAATCAATTCACAACTCCACCAGCAATTCATTAATGCCCCAATTTTGCCACATATCCTCCAACATTCATTACTCTCCCCTGCTGTAATTTTAGCCAATCTGCTAGGTGTGAGGTGATAAGTGTAGTATACAGAATTGGGGGGATATAGTTTTTCTAGCTTTGGCTGAGTTCCAAGCCAGTTGGGCTTTTAGAATCTTGAGGAGAGAGGCAGTTGACTGGATCTTCCGTGAAGGGAGGAAGTCAATGAGTGAGCTCTTAGATTATCTAGCTTCAATATTGAAATTTAGCCTAGCATTGATATTTTTACTTAAGAAATTATTATTTTAGATAGACCCTTTATATCTTCCTTTCCTAATACCACCCTGCCTTCCCTCCCTTACCTTAGTGGCTGTGGAGTTTATAAGGAGAGAAATTAGAGAGGAGTTAAATCTGTGAAGAGTTATCTAATTGACAGCATTATTTATAATTTAATCAAATCATTATTTATTCCCTTTAGATAGCATTTTGTAAAACTGAGTAAGGCAGGTCCTTGCTCAGATTCCATCTTTACTTCCCTTCTCCCACCTGAGGTTCCTCAGATAACTGATAGGGCTTTCCTTTAATCCACCTTCCTAACAACATCCTTCAAATAAATAAACCCTTTGTGTTTCAATAGTCCTATTTAGTGTAATTTGTCTGTTAGTTAACAAGAGGGAAGAAGAGGGAAAGAGACAACATACTCTGGGCTTAGAGGGTAGCTGGGCATCCATCTTGAAGGAAGGTGTTACTTCAAAATAAGTCCCTTCCTGTGAAATTAACTAAAGCCTGTTTGTTAATTTCAGTCTAGTCTGTTTCCCTCAGCTTATGTTTGAGTCTAAGTCCTAGTCTGTAAGCCTGCTGTATTAGTTTGTTTAGTTTAACTTCTCTTCTCCCAAAAAGATCCTGGTTTCCTTTCTGTGTTATACTCCTGACTTCAGTCCTATTATACCTTGAATCTCCTTTAATCCCAGCCTACCTATAACCAAGATTACCCACTTACCAAGTTTCCAACATCCTCCTTTCAGTTCCCTTATCCCAAACACCTTTCCTCAAATTACCCCCATAACATAAATGAGAGTTGTTTTCATTTGCATTTCTCTAATTATTGGAGATTTAGAACACTTTCTCATGTGCTTATTGATAGTTTTGATTTCCTTATCTGAAAATTGCCTATTCATGTCTCTTGCCCATTTATGAATTGAAGAATGGCTTGATTTTTTCTACAAATGAATTAGCTCCTTGTATATTTGAGTAATTAGACCTTTGTCAGAGTTTTTTTGTTATAAAGATTTTTTCCCAATTTGTTGCTTCCCTTCTAATTTTGGTAGCATTGGTTTTGTTTATACAAAAACTTTTTAGTTTAATGTAATCAAAATTATTTATTTTACATTTTTTAATTTTTTCTGATTCTTGCATGTTTTCAAAAATTTTCCTTTCCCAGAGATCTGACAAGTATACTATTTTGTGTTCTCCTAATTTACTTATAGTTTCCTTCTTTATATTGAAGTCATTCACCCATTTTAAATTTATCTGGGTGTAGGGTGTGAGATGTTGGTCTAAACCTAATCTCTCCCTTATTGTTTTCCAATTTTCCTAGCAGTTTTTGTCAAATAGTGGGTTTTTGTCCCAAAAGCTGGATTCTTCGGGTTTATCATAGACTGTCTTGCTGAGGTTGCTTATCCTAATCTATTCCACTGATCTTCCTTTTTGTTTCTTAGTAAGTACTGTATTGTTTTGATGACCGCTGCTTTATAGTAAAGTTTAAGATCTGGTACTGCTAGGCCACCGTCCTTCATATTTTTTTTTCATTATTTCCCTTTATATTCTTGGTCTTTTGTTCTTCCAAATGAAATTTGTTATAGTTTTTTCTAATTCAGTAAAAAAAAAATTTGGTAGTTTAATCGGTATAGCCCTAAATAAGTAAATTAATTTGGATTGGATGGTCATTTTTATTATGTTAGTTCTTCCTACCCATGAGCAATTGATTTTTTTTCCAGTTATTTAGATCTAGTTTTAATTGTGTGAAAAGGGTTTCGTAGTTATGTCCTTATAATTCCTGTGTTTGTCTTGGCAGATAGATTACTAAGCATTTTATATTATCTAGGGTGATTTAAAATGGAATTTCTCTCTCAACTCTTGCTGCTGAGATGTGTTGGAAAGATATAGAAATGCTGATGATTTATGTGCATTTATTTTGTATCCTGCAACTTTGCTAAAGTTGTTGATTATTTCTACAAGCTTCTTAGTTGATTCTCTAGGATTTTTTAAGGAGATCATCATATCATCTGGCTTATAGCTTAGTGTCATCATTGCCCATTTTAATACCTTCAATTTCTTTTTCTTCTCTAATCGCTACTGCTAGTGTTTCTAGTACAATGTTAAATAATAGAGGTGATAATGGGCATCCTTTTTTCACACCTGATCTTATTGGGAAGGCTTCTAATTTATCCCCATTGCAGATGGTGCTTGTTGATGATTTTGGATATATACTGTTTATTATTTTTATGAAAGGCCCTTCTATCCCTACACTTTCTAGTGTTTTCAGTAGGAATGGTTGTTGTATTTTGTCAAAAGCTTTTTTAGCATCTATTGAGGTAATTGTGTGTTTTTTGTTTGTTAGATTGTTGATATAGTCAATTATGTGGATGGTTTTCCTAATGTTGATCTATCCTTGCATTCCTGGTATAAATCCCACCTGATCATAATGAATAACCCTTGTGATCACTTGCTGGAGTCTTTTTGCTTGTATTCTATATTAGATTTTTGCATCTATGTTCATTAGGGAGATTGGTCTGTAGTTTTCTTCTCTGTATTTAATCTCCCTGGCTTTGGGATCCGTACCATATTTGTGTCATTAAAGGAGTTTGGTAGAACTCCTTCTTTACTTATTATGTCAAATCATTTGTATAGTATTGGGATTAGTTGCTCTTTGAATATTTGTGGTTTCTGTTGGTGATTGAATACTATTGTGCTCAAAGGAATAATGAACTAGAGGAATTCCATGTGAACTGTAACAGCCTCCAGGAATTGATGCAGAGCTGAAGAAGCAGAACCAGGTGAACATTTAACACTGAACTGATACACTGTAACACAATTTAATGTAATGGACTTCTCTACTAGTAGCAATGCAATGATCAATCCGGAGGGATTTTTGAGAAAGAGTGCTGACTGCATCCAGAGAAAGAACTGTGGGAATAGAAACATGGAAGATAAACATTTGCTTCGTCACATGGTTCCTTGGGGATATGATTGGGGATGTAGACTCTAAACAATCACCCTACTGAAACCATTAATAATATGGAAATACGTCTTGATCAATGATACATGTAAAATCCAGTGGAATTGTTCATTGACTATGGGAAGGGGGGAAGAGGAGGGAAAGAGCATGAATCATGTAACTATGCAAAAATATTCTATATTAATTAATTAAATAAAGTTTAAAATGTGTGGCATAAAACTATAAAAAACAGCTTAACTGATTTTGCTTTCGCTTTTTTTCCTATATATTGGTGAAATCCAGGAAATGCTAATCAAATATTGTTACCCATATGAACTAAATTCTGACATTCTGAAAAACATTGATATGTTATTGTTGAGCCTTTGACAGTATCCTATGAAAGGATATTTGAGGACATGTAAAGGGTATTTAAATATAGAGGAGGGACAAACATGGTCCTAGTTTTCAAAAATGAGAATGAAATATTTTCACAATAGAAGCTATGGAATTGCCTTGATGAATTTGTCAATTTTAGGTTTGTACAAAGTGTTCCAAAAATCTTCAGTTTCAAGTTATTTTATTTTAAACTATTAAAACCTAAACCATAGTAGGACATTTGGAACATTTTCTATTCAAAAATTCATCTCCATAAACTTGCAGAAGTGTCTAGGGTAAAGAATCCTTAAGTTTAGTGGAATATAGACATATTTATATATTTTTTGTCCTTGAAGAAACTTCCTAGGCATATATTTTATGGGCTCAGGGAAGGAAACAGGCAATCTAAACTCTGTTTTAGGCTTTATTTCCAAAAGACTAAAGTGAAAAAACTTATTCCACTAACTCTGGCAAATGAATGAAGCAAAGTGAATCAAGAACAGGGAACATCTATATAGAACTTTGACACTCTGGAGAGTAGGTATGAAGATATGGAATGCAAAGGATGCATACTAGATTTTGTTTAGGTCTCTCACTTTGATGAGAGGAACTTTCCTTTATCCATAGATAGATTAATGTAAAATATAACCAACTTTGGCACTTCACTTCCCTCTTCCCCAATGCACATGCTCCTATTTCCTAAGGGTTGTTGCTAAGGAAATGATGTAGTTTTAAAACTTGCTAAATCCTTTCTTTTTCTATTCATGCTTCTATTAGTTCAGAAATATGAGAAAGAAAAAAAGACAGCTTCTTCAGTCTGCAATATATTCTATAACTTGACAGTTTTAAACAGCTTACCTTGCATTGTTTTTCTGCTATGACCATTTCAATAATTCACATGATGCCTCACAAAAAAGTCATAGTAATGGGTAAGGGGTAATGAATGAGAAGGAATGATAGAATGCTGAGGTTGCTTTACCCTCCTATGAGCTTAGGATAGACAAAAGACCTTTATGTATAGATCAAATATCATCTGTTGACCAAATTATTTGCAATATCTAGAAACTTTTAAATTGATCATTTAATTATATGTCAGCACAATTGCTATTGGTAAACTGAAGGAAGCATGTGAGAGAGAAAGGTATATAGGTGACTCTCTCTCTGGAGCATGACCATATTTATTTCTAGCATACATTACTCATTCTTTCTGTCTTGTATTAATAAAGAGATAGTTGGTGAACATTGAGAAAAAGAAATAGTGGTAAATAGGAGAAAGTTTTGGCTTCATCCAAAACAATTTATACCAAAAAACCATCATTTCCTATTTTGAAAGAATGTGCCAGCTAGTGTTTAAATAGATTTGGTAGAAATGATAGAAATATATGGGTCAGACAGTAGTATAATATCATGTATACAGAATTAACAAAATAGATGGATTAGTATGTTCTTTTCATAAACACCAGAAAGAATGTTTCCAGTACAATCTTATGTTGCATTGGTCAGGTGACATTCAGAAAACTCAAAGAAATGCCAAGTTAACTTATATATCATTTTGGTATGGGCTTGCTTTTTTATGCTTATTTCTGTTTCAAATAAGCTTCTCTACCTAATGCAGTTGCTAGCCACTGTCATTGTTGCATAACTCCTGAGTTCTTCCTAGTCATGCTTGTTACTAATGGTCTTACTGGCTGAAATATTTAATTTAGATTTGATTATTCCATTTCTCATTCAGAAGTTAATGTGGCTATTGAAATACTAGGGTAATATTTTCCATCAATTAGAAAATGATGAATAAATTAGCCATATTTTGAATTGAATTAATAAATGAAAAATCCTTTATTAACTGCTTACTATGTTTTAAACCCTGTGCTAAACTCTGGGCATTCTCTGATTTCTAAATATAATCGAGCACATCGATTGAAAAAATATTCAATAGGAATTTAATAACCTCATTAAAAAACAAGAGCTTAAATATCCAAAGTGGGTCTAATCATTTTTTCACACATGTACAAATTATAAATTTGGGCCAAATTAGCTGAAATCAATGATAAATTGATTTTAATATTATGAATGTTATGGACATTTTAATGAATGACATTTGTTATAGTATCAGAGATCCTTAAAGGCATTGTATGACTTTATGTTAGTGCTTTGCAGAGTTAACTTTTTAAGACCTGTTTATGTCAGTGCAATACTGAGTGTAATGTGGTTATTATTTTTAAATGGTTAGAAACTTGAAGAGCTGTAATATTTCAATGGTACATAATGTTAGAATAAACATTTGTAATTATTATAATTATAAATGGAAATCAATTCATTTCAAGTAAGCATAATTGAGAAAAGAATTAGAAAATGTTGGTTGTTAGCAATTATGATATTTAAATAGAATACATTGAGGAGAAACCATGAGACACTTCTAAAATGAATGATGATTACTATTTTAAGAAAAGACTTACATATCATTTTGTTTTACTATAGATCCCCATTAACTTTTATTCATGTCTTATTTTGATGGTGGTATGATCATATGTTATTTAGTCTATGCCATTGGAGCATTGGTGCTAGCAGTTCACTAAGGATGAAAATCTTAGAATGGAGGTTCCAGTGTTGTTACCTGATAACCAATATAGCTAAGTTCATGACTCCTTATTACAAGATTAGCTATAATTTTTTTTAATTTAAGAAATTCAAAAAGTTTATCTATTATGGTTTGAAATTGCAAAACTTGGATTTTAATTTCACTTCTGTCCCCAAGAATGTGTGACATTTTACAAATCTTTTCACCTAACTAGAATTCAATTCCCTCTTCTTTAAGGTGAAGTGTGAGACTAGATGAAATCTAACATATCTTTCTGGTATTATCCAGTGTATATGAATGAATTTTACCTATTGTAAAGGACATGCTATATCCCAGGTACATATTCTCCCAAAGTTGAAAGTAACTTTTCTTTGAATTGAATAAAAATAACTTTCTATTTTGTTGCATAGTCAAATTCAAACTTAGATAATTACATAAAGGAGAAGACCATGTTTAAAATCAGGAGGACCTGGGTTCAGTTCTTATTCTTGATAATATTAGCAATAGTATTTATAATCTTTTAATGTCCTAGAAGGCATCATTACCAAATGTTTTCCTGCAATCAGAGTGCATGACAATATTGAAATCTTAAAGCTAGTCCAAATTGCTTTCCCTAAACCTATTTCTAATATTCTTTTACTCACCTTAGAAAAGACACCTTATCTCTTCTATTTGATAGCAAGGTAATTAGGGACAAAGACTTCGACTTAGGAATCTTCCCTCATAGAACCCACCAGTCTTTAATAGATGTTCAATAGTTTGTTGACATTATAAAATGAATGGCTTTGAATGTTTTCAGTTATTTTACTGAAACAAAGTAATATTTTGAATTTATATTAACAATCTGAAGTAAGAAATGTCTTTGCAACTTACATTTATCTTATTAACACATTTCCATTAAAATATGAAAGGACTTGCAAGTTAGGAATTTAAACTATATTGTAAAAATTACCTTAAAAATGAATTATTCCAAGAGCTTCTACCTGAGCTAAATAACAGCTGTGAACTAATTGGCTGTTAAATATTCATGTCACTTCAACAAAATTTAATATAGTTTTAAGCAATTACATAAATATATTACTTCATTTTAATATGCTACTTTAGGCTTAAATGCAAAGTGCAATATTTATTTGATCTACAGGACCTGCTCAGAAAACTTATTTCAAACCAAGTGATACAGCAGTCTGTCATGGGATGCAAACTTCCCATATAAAATAAAATGCTCTGTTGCTTTTTTCTTATGCAATAGTTACTAATTAGAATTTCATGAGTTTTCTGTCTCTTAAATTGTTATTAAACTTCTTAGCCTCTGGGAAAAAATTCATTTCATTAAGTTATTCAAACTTGGTCCTTGTCTTTCATTTAATAAAAGTGGCCTTCCTCAAGTTGAATGCATGCAGTTTCTAGAAACATGATAATTTTGTAGTAGAAAATATCATGGAGCATTCAATGTTCCCATAGATATGATTAAATCTGATAGAAGCAAAATATTTATCTGTTCCAATTAGTAGAAGTCTATCATCAGAACTGTGAGAATGGGGAGAATCTAGAAATGGTACTGCTAGAACCTTCAGTCATTTTTAATAGAAAAGTAGAATAAATATTTCCAGAATATACCTGACTTGATTTTAATAAAGACTTTCTCTTGCATGACATTGTAGCAAGAAGGTGACTATGGGTATTCAAGCATTTATATTAGCAAGACAGAAACTGAACATTCCTACTTTCTTGGAAAAAGATTTTAGTTTGAATCATTGCAAAGTTGGTGTTAAGACAGCACCTACTTAATTTGTACAGTGTCACCAGGTGCCACTCTGGCACTCAAGTTGCTTTAGGTGTCTTTTCTTAGGTGGATTCATTTTTTTCAAGGATCAGACAAAAATGTATTTTTTAAAAAAAGTTAATTAGCAGAAATCAAGTTTCTCTTCTTTCCCATTAATGCAAAATCCTTGAAACAAATATACATATTTGAACAAATCAAATTCCCTCATTGTTAATGTGCAAAATATCTATGTACAACTATAACTCTACCTATTGATATCCCTATGTCAATATCTAGATCCATCTATCTATCTATCTTTCTTTCTATCTATCTATTTATGCATATATAGAGAGAAGAAAAGAGAACAGAAGAAAAATAGTCAGGAACTACAAATTGATAGTAAGTCAGACAGACAGATAATTAGATAGGTAGTTGAAATAGCTACACATATAATTATAAATTTCTATCAAGATATATAACATATACAGATATATCTATTGCGATAGAGAAGTATCTATGCCTATATCTGTCTCTTTCTCTTTTTCTCTGTTTCTGTGTCTCTATTTCTCTGCTTTTTGTCTCTCTATATCTATCTCTAAGCTTTTGTCTCTTTCTCTCTCTATCTTTCTCTCATTGTGTCTCTCTCATTCTGCCTCTTTAAGCTTTTTAGGCACATGAATTGCTCTTAATGAACAAATGCTACTTGATGTAATGTATCTTTTAAATGCTTACAAAGCATTCTCTTAATAACATGCTAGATCTACTAGAGATATATGCTAATTATAAGTTGATAAAGCCAAATATTTATAACAGAATTTTTTTTGTAGTATAAAAGAACTGGGAAAAAAGTAGATGATAGTTGATTAGGGAATGGATAAAAAAGCTAGGATATGTAAACATACTGTATTAAGAAAAAACAATCATGATGAATACATAGAAGCTTGGAAAATATATATAAATTAATTTAAGTGAAAAAACCAAATACATGCAAACAACGTATTCAGTGACAACAATGGAAACTGAAAGAATGAGATCCATAAAACAATTAAGCATGATAGTTACAAGTTATACAGAAAAAAGCTTTGCCCCAAAGAAAAGATCAGAGAAGAAACAGGGAGATGGCTAAAGGGTATAGAAAATGATGTATGATAAGGCGTTTTTTATTTTTGTATAGGTTGATTTTAATGATTTTTCCTCTTTATTCAAAGTTCTTTGCTATCAGGAATGACTTTCTGATATATAGAAGATAGAGAACTATGGGGGGGAGAAAATGCAAATGATGTAAATATCATAGTTATTAATTAAGAACTATTTGCTTACCAATTAGTAACTAGAAGAATGATTGACACCCTTTCTCATTTGCTTCTAAAGCATCAAGCTTACTTTTTTTGTCTCTGTGTCATCTATTTTCAATAAAAATGATCAAAACATTGTGTTGTAGGGGAAAGGTTTGGAGTCAGAAGATAAGGATTTAAATTTGTCTCTATTACTTATTATCTGGCAGAAGCTTAGATTTTAATTTCATTAATAAAATGCTATGCTATTTTTTCTTATGCAATAGTTATGGAATAGAATTGCATGAAATTTCTGCCTCTAAAATTGAATATATATATGTATACACACTCACAGAACTTTTTCAGGACTTTTTTTTTTGACAATCCTTTTACTGGTTTTGCATGGCCCCTTCCTATAGTAGAGGCAAGACGTATAATGCAGGGTTGCTAGCAGAAGTCTTTTGCTTCTGCAAATTCAACTGTAAGCAGCCCTGGCAGTTAGGGGTTTTAGAACATTCATAAAGGCAGTTGGAGCCTGAGGCTATAAATAATGCTGAAGTTCCAACTGATGGGCTTTTGCCTTTTGGCTTTGGCATTGGCCTGTGCTTATTTATCTTTCGGGACATTTGGACCTAGCTGATTTCTCTGGACCTCTCCCTGATCTCTCCATTTATATCCCTGTTATTTCCCCTGAATTTTCCTTTGGGCCTTGGGAAAAAGGGTAGGCTTGGTGGCAGGAAAACATGGGTTTAGTTTCTGTAGGCAAGTAGGGCATCCTAAAACAAGCCACCTCTAATTTAGTGATTTGATAAATACTTTACTTCAAAGGCAGTCAAACCTTCCTGACTGGGAGAGCTGGACCCTCTCAGTGTAAACCTCTCCTGTAACCCATTCCCCAGCACCAGCCTTCTCTCTAGCGGCAGTTATAAAAACCTAAAACATCTTTCCCTCTTATTATCCCTGACATTAATAAATCCCCTTTGTTACCTATACAAAGCCTCCGGTGAATGATTGTATTGAAAATCAAGGAAAAAGCTGAAGAGGGAAGAATTGTTTTCCTTTTATTTTCTTGGGGGAAACCTAGGCATCCATCTTGGGCAGGAAGTACCCAGTGGATACTTCCTGTGGACATCAATTTCACTGGCAGGGAGGAGCCTTTGACTCCTCTCTCAAAGGTCTTTAGAAATTAACAAGAGAAACCCCCAGCCTTGATCTAATCATTTCTGACTAGCCCAAATTCCTCTTGTACCTTAGAAATACCTTATCTGCCTGAAGAACCCAGCTTATTTCCTCCCAGTACCCTCTGTCTCTAGCCTTAGTGAATAAGTGTGTTTAAGCTGCCCTCCTGTATAATCCCATCCATTCCCTTACCTTCCTCTAACATTCATCCCTTCCCTACACTCAGTTATCCCCTTCATTCCTCCTCCAATCACCTATATCAGCCTTTATCCCTCATTACCAACAGATTGCCTTACTTCTTTACAGCAGAGAGCAGGCAGAAAAAATATTTTGAAATGTATATGTTTAATTCTACTCTAAAATTTTGATTAGCATTGTGAATTAGAACTTTAAGAATCAGTTTTAAGAACTCTCTTTTCTTGTATTCAAATATTCAAGTAAATCAATCTAATTCCTATAAAAAGAATAGTTATGAGTATCCCTCTGTCTTTAAAATCTATTTCTATGTTCATCATCAGATTGATCAAAAACATTCACCAAGAAAGTCTTCTTTACTACAACTAACTTCCAAATTTCAAAGATATTTACTTGGAAATTTTAAAAATATAGTCAACAATAGGATTCTTTAACCCTGATGAATAAATAGATACAGATATATTCTCTCCTTGCAAAGTTAGGTGAAAGGGATAAAGAGGTAAAGACCACTAAGCAAACTCTTTGTAGCCAGGCTTTGGACGGAGATTGATAAGTCATTCAGGATAGGCAAACATCTAGGAAAGGTTTAGGACCTTACTTGCTGGATGGAACTCATTAATTGCTAAGATAATGATATGAATAAAGATAGAGAAGATAATATAGCTACACTATAGTGTTTGAGCACTGAGAACTATAGTTAGTCAACAAACTTATAAAATGCTTATTATATGCCAAAGTTCTGTAAGCCTTGCCCTCAAGAATATTATATGCTAATGAGGGAAGATATTTCAAAGAAGAGCTACTAAAGAATCCCAGAGAATTAGTGAGAGCTAGTGTGAGGTCTTTGACTCAAATCAAAGCTACAAGAAAAAGTCACCAATGTCAGATCCATTTCCCAAATTTCCATATTATTGTGGCAAAAATTTGCCATAAAAGTTCAATCAAATTTAAATTATTAATGGACAAAAACCTTAAATTTTTCCTATGTTGATATTAGTTTACTTTCACCATGGCACTTATACCTAATGTAAGCATTCGGAATGATGTATTTCTGATGGTGTGTGTGAGAATGTATGTGGAAATGTCTTAAAAATTCCATATGTATTCTTTGTTCCATTTGGAATGAAAGAAATGAAAAAATAAGAGCTTAAAATAACCATTAACCTGTTTTCCAATTTAGGTCAAAATATTTCACTTAGAGAAAGGTTTAGGTCAGTGATGGGCAAACTACAGCCTGCTGGCTAGATGTTGCCCCCTGAAATGTTCTATCCAGCTTCATGACATTATTTCTAATCTCACGAATACAATGAGTAGGATACAATACAATGAAACTTCAAAAGATTTGCCTTAGAAATGGACTGACAGATGAGCAGTTCCTTTCCTTTGGTCCCCTCTTTAAAAAGTTTGCCCATCATTGGTTTAGTTGATATTAATCCTTATAACATGTCTTGGAATACCTTGTAATAAATTAGTTAATTAATGACAATGTTGGCATTATATGACATTAAACTTAATACATAAATTGGAGGAAGTATCAGAAATTAGAAGTCATTCTGAAATGCAATTCCTTCTATATGTATTAATATTTGTCAAAAAAATAAACATAATAATAAATGAGAAAAAATCAACTCTTTATGGTGAGTACCATAGTTTTCCCCCCAATTTTAATGTGTGTTCATAGAACCATTCTCATCCTATTACCATGACATTAACCATCAGAGGGGAGTGTTTATTCTGTGAACAAAATGCATTTATTAAACAACTTTAAAAATGTTTGTTTATATTTGTATATATGTTATGTATTTCAGTCTATTATAATAATAGCTCAGGTTGCCATAGAAATTAAAAATATGACTAAAGCTGCCCCCATAGTCTTCAGTATAGATTATTAATATTTTTATTATCATTTTTCATTTTTTATACTTGAGCAATCTGAAACTCAGTGAGACTAAATGATTTGTCCAAGATAACGTGAGCAGAAGAGGAAAATCTAGGATCTGATCCATAGCCTTTCAATTGTTACTCTAGTATTTTTGCTTTTCTATGATGACTTCTTTGATATTCTAAAGAAAATATCATTTTTACCTTAAAATACTTCCATAGAGGGAAAGACAGGAAAAATAGATTGTGAAAACAGTGTGACCATTTTGGAAAAATATTTTTCCTTTAATAGAAAGCGAAGCTATAAACTTCAATATTAAACAAGTTAAAAATGTTAAGTACTGGTTAGGTTACACATTAATTAAGTTGTAAGAGTAGTTTTCTTCATCTTTCTATCTTTATTAGAACTTGGTACAGCGTCATATAAGTAATGAATGCTTCGCTTAAAGTTTATTGAAATATTGTTGAAAACTGAAAGAAAAAATTGAAAGGTAAAATGGGGAGTAAGATGTGATGGGAAGAGGAGTCTCATGGAGTGGGGTAGGAAGTAGTCTTTATTACTGAAAGATCATCATAGTGGTGAGCAAAAAGGGGGCTATAGAAACATATTGAGGATAGGCCACCATACTGGCTTTTGGTATATTTTGCAAGAAGTAACATGGTTTGTTAAAGTCATAAAGAAAAGGTTGCAGGAGGTATTTTCTGCTTATGTAGCAACAAAAAGCAAGTTCAGAGCTCTTGGAGAAGCTCTCATTGTTCTCCAGAGACTTAGCAAAGTAAAGAGGAAACCTTGATGCTTCTACCTGATAAGATATGCTGGGTAATTAAGGGTAATAAATCTACTTGAAGGTACAAACAGGTGCAGGAATCTATTTTTTTTTTAAATCACATGGACCTATACTAAAATGTTTACAAGTCCCAAGACTTTAGATGCTTTAGATGCTAATGGAAATTCAAGGGGAAAAAAAAGGTTGATAATAGAGCTAATTTGGTAGAATATAAAATATTTCAACATAAAGAAAACTATTTTTAATGTTATATTTCTTTAAAATATCACTCGATGTAATTTTATGTTATAATTTTTAATCAATTAGGCAAACATTTTTAAACACCTAAAGAATCCCAGATACTTTATCAGGATATTGATTATAAAATTATTAAAAATATCATCTCTGTCACTAAGGAACTATCATTCTAATATGAAACTTAAAATCTATTATCTTACATAGAAAGTCTCTGGTTTAGTGTTTTATGTTTTGTTTTTGAGGTTTAGAAATTTTAATGTTACTTGTTTTCTATATCAATGTATCAAAAGTCAATATACTCAAAAGAGTGCTAGCTCTTGAGACAGAGGACCTGGCTTTAAACCTTCCCTTCATCTTTCCTGATGTGACACTGCCCAAGTCTTTTATTCTGTTTTGATTTCAGTTTAAGTATTCATAACTTGGATGGGGAAAGATGGGACTCAATGATCACTAATGTCTCTTCCAACTCCAGAACTATGATTCCATAATATATTCCTTTTTCATATACATGAGGATATCAGTCGTTGGCCTTCAACATCCTTTCTAAAGCATCAAAAATAATCAGTCAGGAAAGCTGGCTAATTTAAGCCTCTTTTATAATTATAGTTTTAGGAGACTCCGCTGTGTCTGATTTGGTACAGAGGATTTGTCCAGCCCACAAGAACAAAAGATGATAATCCAGTTTCTATATGAACACCTTTAGTAACAGGCAATTTAGGGGGTACTGAAAGGCATCATTACTTTTGTATACTTATAATTGATTTTAAACATATTTTCAAGTAGGCATATGTGTTAAAAGTAAAAGTGTATTTCTGTCACATTTTAGGTAATATATCTTCCTATATTTTTCTGTGTCTTCAGTACTTTTCCTCTTATTTAGATACCTTGAGAATCCAAAGGCTCCCTCAACACTATCAAAACTGTGTGCTTTCCAGATTTTTTGTGTACATTTGCTCAACTCCTTTTTACCATATGTCTCTTTTCTTCAGGGTCATTTCCCTGTCCAATTGTTTTTACCATATGTCTGGATTTTTCAGAATCATTTCACTGTCCAACTCTTTTTTTACCATATGTCTGTTTTCTTTAGAGCCATTTCCCCTAACCCACTGAGATCCTCCTGACTGTTATTTCATAGACCAAATGTGGTTGATACATTTTCTTTGATGGAGAAAATTATTTTATATTTTAGTAGATCTTTTCCATTTTGAATCTTTTCATTATCCACTTACTTTGATATGTCTTTGAGATAAATGCCCTTAATCGAATACCTTGACACAACTTCTTTAAATTTGTTTTTCTTTCCATTACTATTTTTATTCAAAATCTTTGTTCAAATAATCAGATCATAGCAACCAAGTGGATAGAGAAAGAATTGAGTCAAGGTTTTCTGAGGATAGGGAACACATGAATGAGTTCGTATGCAGCAATAAAGTCACCAGAAGACATGGAGAGATCAAAGAAAAGAGGGGATGAATCACACAGGTATAATCTATGACAAGGATACAGAAATTTATAAGATCAGTTACAACGTGAGCAATATCTGTCACCTACCCTGACCTCAGAGGCTTAACTTGAAGCAAATGACCATGGTTACACGCAGTAAAAGAATCATTTCTGGGGCTGGGGGCAGGAAGACTTGAATTCATTCCAGCCTTAGACATTTATTAGTCACATGAATTTGGACAAATAAGTTATCTTACAATTGATACAGTTACTTCATATTATAAATGACTATAATAACAGCACCTACTTCACAAAGTTCCTATGAAGATTAAATGAGATAATATTTGGAAAGCTTTTGGGACAGTCTGCTATAAATATAGCAGTACATATATAATATATGACAAATACATGGTACATATATTCTAGCCATTATTTTGGTTTTGTATCATTTTCCAACCTAAACTAACATGGAACTGGCTTGAGTGAGGCTCAACACTGAACACTAGCCATATGGCCTCCTCATATACAAGGTCACAGATAAATAGATGAGATAGAGTAAAAATTGACTTAAATGGAATTTATTATTATTTGAAACATACAGAAAAATCAAAAGCTTCCAAAATTTGTCATTCCCTTATGATATGATATTCTCCAAAATTGCTACTAAAGTAATGTAGATCATAAATACCCAATGTATTTATAAGTTTGACTGATGTATTGCATTATTTATAAGAAATATATGTATAATTAAATATACATAGTATTATTTTTCATTGCTGCCATATAATGCAGTATTGGATTTTAGAACTATATCCTATGATATTAATACTATAGCGACAATCAGACTGAACCATTAGCTTAACTTATTTGCATTTTGTCTTAACTGCATTGGCAAAATATGTATGGATAATAATTACTGAGTGTAAACAGTATTATCCTCTAAAACCTTTAATTCCACCTTTGTTCAGGGATCCATAGTATCCCTTACAAATTAGAGATAAAATGGAATCTCAAAGTCAAGGATAGCCTGACAAAATTTCTTGTCAAAGACTCCTATAACTCAAATTATTTTTCTCAGTAATCTGATTTGTTATATATGTTACCTTGACTTTTCACATAACTAGGACCTAGAATGTAGGTTCTTCACGATCCCTCTAGTCCAAATGCTATAGTTTTATGGATGAAGAATATGAAGTTCAAGGAGGTCAAATGACTTGATCAAAGTCTCACAAGTGGTGACCATTATAGGAAAGATTTCAACCCAGGTCCTCTAACTTGAATCTTTTAGAGCAGAATCAAGATAATAAACATGACTACAATATAAACAAATCAAAACTGAATATGGTAAATTAAATTGCATACATGAGAATATATATATATATATATCTGTCTGTCTGTCTATCTATCTATCTGTCTATCTACCTATCTAAGAATGGTCCACCTTCCCTTCTTTTCAGAGATCAGAGTTATAAATGTGGATCCTTAAATATATTCTTGGGCTTGGTTAATTCATTTCACCTTGGACAAGTTTACTTTGACTCTACACAACTCTCCATACTCATTATACACAATGGCATAGTGATATCCATCTACTTTAATTTATTTAGTCATTTTCCAATCAATGAACATCTACTATTGTCATAGTTTTTTCTTGGTATCAAAAATAATGTTTTCTTATAAATATTCATCTTTTAATACATCTTTCAACTTCATTGAGTACCTTGAAATGGAATCTGTGGGTCAAAGAGATTAGAAAGATAATCTTGCTAATTATTGAATATTATTTTCCCTACTTCCCTCTGATTTCATGTTTAGTTCTAAGGCATTATCAGGTAGATGCCTCATCTCTGAATAAATGAATATTTTATAATGATAATTTATGTGCCTATGTCTAGATGTAATTGTTTATAATTTCCAAAATTTATTATATAAAAAGACTTATATTAAAATATGATTTTGATTTAATATATGCCACTTTTTTTTCTGAAGCAAGAGTGATCTAATAAATAATGAGGTAGAAAATCAGGAAAACTATTCCAGGAATTCAGAAATATAGCTACTTCATTCCCAAGTTTTAATTTGAAAATAACTGATATAATTATCTCCAATTAACAATTTGCTAACGTTAACTTAGCAAGTTAAATAATGAATGAATGCTTTTCTCTTTTCATATATTCAATTTTTTTAGTCAAATTACTGGGAAAAATTTTAGATATGTTTTTAGAGGTCAAATGAAATGGAGATTAAGATAATTGTCTTGATAATTCACAATAAAAACTAAAATTGTGCTAAAGAGAATAAATAAGATCTTAGTCATAAATTATACAGAATGGCTACCTCCATTAATTAAATCCACATGATAATTGTCCAGCTATCTACTTAAAATTGCCTCTGTAGTTGCAAAGGGGAGATTTTTTTTTTGCCATGGTTGTTTTAACTCCCAAGACCTGTTCTCAAGACCTAGTTTGATAGCTAGTGTACTATTTGAATGTCTGTGACTCAGTACCTAAAAATTCAATTTTTAATTTTTGAAAAGTACTTATTACATGTTTATAAGACTTTCAGCACAATCTAAATGGGCTAAGTACTTCTAAAAACAAATAAATACTCCACCGACTTATTTTAAATCCTTTACACATATTTTTAGGAAGGGCAAGGAGAAGGGAAGAAACAATTATATAGCATCTACTACTTGCAAAGCATTATGCTAAGCCTTTTCCAAATATTATTTCATTAGATTTTCACAACATACCTGAGATGTAGATACTGTTATTATCCCCAGTTTATAGTTGAAGAAACTGGGGCAAACAGTGGTTAAGCTGTGAACAGAAGTTAAGTGACTTGTCAGCGTCACAGAGCTAGAAACTATTTGATGCCAGAGTTAGACTCAGCTTTTCCTGTCTCCAGGTACAGTTTTGCCTCCACTTTTCCACCTATTTGCTAAAATGTAGACATATAGCTATATATTCATATATATTAATGAACACACGTGCACATTTACATACTGATATATATCTAGGCATGAACACTTTTGTGTATTCTGTGGTTAAAATTATCCCATTATATAGCACACATTATATTTTCAGTTAATGACTCTATTATTTTCTTTTGTTTGAAGTTGAGTACAAGGGATAAAGACAGTGAAAATTATTTGAAACTTTCATTTCTTAAAAATATATCCTTTGGTTGTGAATTTGACAACATTATTCTTTGATGGAATTCATGTGCTTCGCTAGTTTTCCGAAGCTGTCCATGGTATATGGAAAAACAAAATAAAGATTCCTGAAATAGATCTTGGGAGAATGATTAGGATATAAGATACAACTATGTATCATTTGTATAGAGATGATTTGTTAAAGTTAAACTTATGAATGAGTTTCTAAAAGGAATTCATATATAGAAAGTCTAATGGGAAGTATCTTGGGTGTCACTTGACATAATGATGTGTCAAAATGAGATTAAGGATTCAGCAATTAAAACAACAAAGGAATTATTATTGAAGGGAAACCATAATAGTAAGGTATCTGTGATGTAAAGTGAACAGAAAGCACACAATACAAGGCAGTCAGCAGTGTCAGAAATCCATGTAGGAGTAATGTAAATATTTCATTAGATATGATTCAATTTCTAAATATATTTTTATTGAAAAAAGAATGCTGTCCCATTCTTTTTCAATTTCATAATGATTTCAAATTGTGGTAATAAGATATAAGATGCCATATCTTACTCTGTAGGAATGAATTCTTTTGTATTGCTATTTTATGGCTCACTTTCTCATTCCATTGCCCATTAGGTGATCTACACACACCTCCCACATGCATCTTTCTCTCTGTCATCAGTTTCTATATTTTAATCTTTTTTTGATTAATACATTATGTCAGTTTGTTCAATCTCCTTCAGTACATAGTTGATAAAAATGCTAAGCCTAATGGAGAATGTTGCCAGTCTTCACCAAGAATTTTTGATTAGAAACTATTAACCCTTTTTTCCTAATTCCCATTTCTTTATGTTTCATCATAAAACTTTCCTGACAGGCTAATTATCTATTTAGGAGACCAGGAGGTGGCTCCTTTTTTTGGAACCAGAATAATCCTTCCATTCTGTTGGTTTTATATCTATATTTCCTACAATACTGCTCCATTTATTTTCACAGAACAAGTTATATATGCATCATGAAACTTGAATCACTACTTAGAAAATTAACTTCATGTATACCACCAAGCTTATAAACTTTGGAACTATAGACATTTTGACTAAGTGCATAGATTGCATTTAATGTTTTGACTAGCTATCATATGCACAATTAGGACCATGTATGTCATATATATAAATGTTTATTCTTTAAAACTCTTATTGATAGAATTATGGTCAGCCAATTCCATTCAATATAGACTTCAGAAATAGAGGTTAATGGCTGTATCTCTTAATTTTCCATTATATATATATATTATTGAATGAATTATTATTTAAATTCCTTTTTAAAAATGTATTTTAATATCATACAAAATATACTTCCACATCAGTCATTGTTCTAAGACAACACTCATACATACCCCAAACTCCAAAATAAAACTTTACGTATACTGATCTGAAAGATAACTACAACAATTCTTTCTCTGGAGATAGATAGTATTCCCCTTCATAAATCTTTCAGGATTGTCCCAGATCATTACAATGCTGAGAGTAGCCAAGTTTTCACAAGTCATCATCATACAGTATTACTATTACTGTGTACAGTGTTCTCCAGATTCTGCTTATTTTGCTCAGCATAAGTTTCTGAGATCTTGCTAGCTTATTTTGAAATTATCTTGCTTACCATTTATTATACCAAAATAGTAACCATCGACAACATGTACCAAAGTTTGTTCAGCCATTCCCTAATTGATGGATTTCCCCTCAATTTCCAATTCTTTGCCACCACTAAAAGAGCTCCTATAAATAGTTTTGTAACAGTAGGTCCTTTCCTTTTTTTATTATTATCTCTTTGAGATATAGACCCAGTAGTGGTATTATAGGGTCAATGAGTATTCAGAGTTTTATAGCTCTTTGGGTATAATTCCAAATTGCCCTACAGAATGGCTAGATCAGTTAACAATTCCACCAACCATCCATAGGTGTTTCAATTTTGCCACATTCCCTCCAACATTTATGTTTTCTTTTACTAACACATTTACCAATCTGATAGGTGTGACGTGGTACCTAAGCATTGTTTTAATTTTTGTTTCTCTAATGAAGGGTGATTTAGAATATTTTTTTCAAATGATTATCAATGTTTTTGATTTCTTAATCTGAAAATTGCTTTTTCATATCCTTTGACCATTTGTCAGTTGGGGGATGGGTTGTTTAATTTCTTTTCAAAATGTAGTTCAAAAAGGCTTCTTTTTAGGAGCATGCTTTTTTAACATCAAAAATGAGACATCCATGTATAGTAGGAGTCCATATTGACAGCATTATCTTCTTCTTCTTAAAGAAGAACTATCAAAGAAACCTGTTTGATAGTGTTTTAATCATTCATAAAATAGGTCAGAGCACCCAGAGACTGTTTTGTAAAAAGCCAATTACAATCCAATTTCTCAGCTGCTTATACCACTATGAAAAATAGTTGGCCTTGATTATGTATTTCAGCACAGTGGCATTTACATCAATATTTGGCTTTCTGGAGAGATTATTGATCAAGAAACATTGCTCCTTGGAATTTATCCCAAAGAGATCAAAGATCTTTGAGGGAAAGGCCTTATTTGTGGAAAACATTTATTACAATTCTTTTGGTGGTAGAAAAGAAATGGAAAATGAAGGAATGGCTGAACAAATTGTGGTATATGATTATAATGGAATACTAATGTGTCATAAGAAATGATGAACAAGATGATCACCAAAAAACAAACAAAATACTGGAAAGACATATCAAATAATGCAAAGTTAAATGAGCAGAACCAGAAAAAGTTAGAGTAACAGTAATAATGTATGATGATCAACAGTAAATGACATAAATATTATCAGAAATGCAAAATTCCAGAACTCATGAGGGAAAATACTAGCCATTATCAAGGTACAGATGTAGTCTGAATGCAGATTGAAGCTTCCCATTCTTCACTGTATTTCTCTGATGTATTTTTTCAGTGTATAACAATATATTTTCTTTCATGACAAGATAAGCATGGAAATATGTATTTTCAATTAACTCATTACAACACCTGCCATCTTGGGGAGGGAGAGGGAAAAAAAGAAAAAGGATTGCAGAATGTTAGAACAATCATTTTCTAAAAGTATAGCTAGGTAAAAAAATTGAAAAGGAAAAAGTATTGAAATTTGAGAAATCTAGAAATCCCAGGTAGGATACAAGAGTATTTTTCCCTGTGATAATTAGTCCTCTATGTTGTCATTTAGTCCTTCACTAACTGATACTAAGCTACATCATTTAAACCCCTCAGAAATAGTTTCATTTTCTATAAAATCATAATAGTCAAAAATGTAAAATTTGTCACACATTTACTGTGAGGATAAAATTGGATAATTTGTTATATAATATATCCTAAATTTACAATGATTATAATATTGATATTATATTCTGTTCTTCTGAGACTATCTCCTATGTATTGTGATAACAAATATTTTGACTATTTTTAAGAAATTATCACATGAATATGTCAATAATTATGTATGTGGTGACTAGTTATGAAGTAGATGATAGGTAATGATAGTACTTATCTCAAAAATGTCTACTTGGGCTCTGTTCTGCCTATAGGATTATACTTTCTATCTACTATCTTACTATCACATACTTTCTTCCTATATACTATCAAATAGGTTCATTTTCTAAATAACTTCTATTATGATCATTCACCAGTAGAGCTAATAATAATAGTACTAGGCTTGAAATCAAAAGAGATCAGGATTCAAATGCTGACTCTAAGACATTTTCCCATTCTTTTGTTTTTTTTTTTCTCTGACATTAGCTATTTGACTCAGGGCCAAATACCCAACTTCTCTGATTTTCATCTATGAAATTCTTTTTTTTCTCTTTAAAATGAGGAAAAAGTTCAAGTTGTCTTCAACTCTGTGAAATATTCTGAAATCAAGTGAGATAATATATCTAAAATGCCTTGCAAGCTTAAAAGTAGTATATTATATGTCAGATATAATTATATTCCATATTGCTTGAAGATTTTATAAAAATCTGTGAAAGTATTTTAAAGTTGGAAAGGAGAGTGACTCCATCCCTTCCCCTGATATCCATATTACTATCATAATGTTCTGCCAGATTTTGTTGTTGCTTTTGTTGTTATCTATTCACATTATTGACAACTCTATCTTCAGGGAATTTATATTTTTCTATAGATCTCTTTTAAGTGACCAATTGAAACAACAAATAACAAGTCAGTTAATATTCCATTTCTCAAATTTTCCAGAGATTGTGTAAGTATTGACAAGTTAATGACTTTAACAGGAGTTGGGAAATGGATGTATAAACTTTCTTTCAAAATACTATGCTATACTTTCTTAAAATATTCTGAATTATCTTAAAATTTTCATTATGAAGTCAGTTTTTAGATAAAGAGATCAAAATTATTAATAAACACTGGTAAAAATGTTTTGAATCTCTCATAATTAGAGAAATGCAAATCAAGACAATGGTGAAAAAAACCCCTCACACCTAGAAGATGGGCCATTATGACAGTAAAGGAAAATAATAAATGTTGGAGGGGTTGTGGCAAAATCAGGCCACTAATACATTGCTGGTGGAGTTGTGAATTTATCTAGCCATTCTGGGAGGCAATTTGGAATTTTGTGTGAAGGGCTTTAAAAGAATCCATACCATTTGATCCAGCAATACCACGACTGGCTTTGTACCCCCAAAAGATAATAAAGAAAAAATGTCTTTACCAAAATATTTATAGCCATGCTCTTTGTGGTGGCGAAAAAAATTGGAAAATGAGAGAATATTCCTCAATTGGAGAATGGCTGAAGAAATTATGTATCTCATGTTGATGGAACACTACTGTGCTGTAAATAGTGATGAACTGGAAAAACCTCCAAGAACTGATGAAGATTGAAATGAGCAGAACCAAGTGAACATTGTACACTGAAAGTGAAATATTATTGAATTATCCAATATAATGGACTTTTCTACTAGTAATCTAAAATATTCCTGAAGGACTAATGAGAAAGAATGCTATTGTGAGGGGTGAATGGGAGAAAGGTAGGAGGAAGGATGGATGGGAGATAGGAGAGAGGAAGGTAGAGGAAGGGAAAGGAAGGTGGTCCCTAGCCCCAGAAGTGGGAAATTAACCAGAGCCCTTCAGGACTCAAATAAAAGATCAGAGAGCAGCTTAGGGTTTAGAATAGCTAGGTTTTGTTTAAATTAGAAAAGGCAAGCATTAGGTAGGGGAAAAGGGTTTCCCTGGTAGAAAGATTCAGGATTAGAGAGTTAACCAGCCTCCAGGCTTGAGAGAGCAGAGGGAAAAGTTGCCAAACTTTCTCTCTTACACTTTCTCAGACACCTCCCACACAAAGGAAATGGGAGGTGTTGGGGGAAGTTGTAGCAGGGAGCCCTGGGAGTTGTAATCTCCCAGGGTTTACAATAATTTTAAGTGATACACTATCCACATTGAGAAAAAGAACTATGGTAGCAGAAATGCAAAAGAAAAACTCATGCGTTATCACTTGTTTATATTGATATATGATTTCAGTTCTATGGTAAAAATGAATAATGTGGAAATGGGTATCAAGTGATAACATTTGTACAACCCAGGGGAATTGCTTAATGGCACTGGAAGGGAAGAGAGAAGAGGAGAGGAAAAGAAAATGAGTCATGAGTCATTTAATCACAGAAAAAAAAAACATTTTAAAAATAAAATTAAAATTAAAAAATAATTTCATTATTTAGCCTCAATCTTTATTTCAGTCTTTAAAAAATTAAAGACTTTTTGTTGTTGAAATTAACATTGCATTCTTTTTCCATATTCACCTTTGTTGTCTATTTCACTTTTTTCAGCAATTTTTACCTTAAATAATCACTACAGTAAAATATTACTCAAACATATGAAAAGGAATGGGTTTATGAGTTAACAAAACATACAATCTATCTCACTTGGACAAAGCATCTTTTCCTTAACAAGACTATTATGTCTTTTTATCCTCCAATTTATATGGTAAAATCGTATTAATTGGATTGATTATGGAGAAAGCCATTCTGAATGAAATATTTGTTATCAGTTTCTCTTTGCTCAAGGAATAGTTTTAGCATTTCAAGTCACACATTCATTTCTTCCCTATATTTCAATGAGGAATATCATTAAACGCAATTTATTCTTCTATTTTCATTACCATTCAGAAGTAATAAAAGCAATAATAGCAAGGACATTGCTAGAGAATGTGAGAACAACAAATAGATACCTTCATACTTCTTTGTTTTTGGAATTAAAATGAGCCTGAGTACAAGGGATGCAAAATAACACCATCATCAACTGACATTTGAAGAAGAAACACTGTGGTATTGTGGCAACATCACAGGTAGAAGGAAGCAAAACAGCAACATCACAGAGAAAGTGATATATAATTTATGTATAAATAACAACTATTCATATGATGATATTCTTCACATGCAGTGAATTATTCATTAGTGAGTACCTGTTCAAGTATACCCTAGCAGCTGACCTGATTACAAAAATAAAGTAATGTCTACCCTTCACATGGTATGTATCCAATAAATAAACAGAATATACAAAGAGTTAAAAATGACAATCTTCAATTTCTGGTCATACATTTAGGGCCAAAAAGGAGTTTAAAATAACTCCAACCATTTTGAAACCCATTGGAGTCTTTGGAACCAAAAATAATTTTTCTTCTAATTATTGTCCAATAAAAATCAAGGATATTGATGAAAAGAGAAGTGAAGATCTGTCCAAGAAGGCAGTTTTTGATAACAGAATTAGGAATTTTGAACATAGATTAAAATAGGCATAGTAGAATCTTGGGAAGAGGTGAAGTACACAAAAAATTCTGGAAAACTTGTATTAATTTTAGGTATCTTGCAAATTTAAACAAAATCTCATTAAAATGAAAATGATATGCTATGTACAAGATTGATGAAGAATAAAGAAAAATATTTTTTTCAGACAAGTAGAAGTTTATAGTAAAAAAAAAAGAGAAAGAAATTATTACACAATAATGCCTCAATTTTCTACATATAAATTACAAATTCCACTATTTAGTCAAGAAGTAAAAACTTTAGCACTAAGAATGATGTCTAGCACTTACAAATCTCATAAATACTTGTCTGACCAATTGACAAGAGGCAAATTTAGCTTCATAGGAATATCTGGAACTAGGTGAGATGGAACTTGAGAATGGATCATAGTTCTAGAAGGGCATAACATTTTAAAAGAAATAAGTAAGTGGAGAGAAATTATAACTGTGTAATTAGACATTTTATTCTAGTAAGAAGAAATTTAGGAAGAGAATCCATAATAGTGAATATTTGGGTGAAATCAATGGAAAGATGAATAAAAGTAGTTCAATAATTGAAGGACACTGTATACAAACAAGACAAAAAGGAAATGGTCAAAGGGCCTGGTAAACAAATAAAAAACCTGACATAAATGAAAAGGTAGTGATAAAAGATCTTGCTTCTTCAGAATCTGATGGAGCTCTGTTTCTTCTGGCTCTGTGTCTCTATGTCTCTGTGTCTGTCTGCCAAAACCAAAGAGGGATACATATATATATATGCATATGTATGCATATATATTTAAACTTGCCTTAGTAATAATTTTATGACTGAAAAGGATTCTTAGAAACAAATAAGAATTGCTAGATTGAAAATGGTGGGAACTCTAAAAATAAGTGGCAATTTCTTCCCAGAGTTTGTGATACAAGAAAGGACATCAGAGCATTATTCAAAATATACTATATTAATGTGAAAACTAGAATATGGAAAAAATAGTTAGGGTTTTATGGAAGGAAACAAGATCAAGAGGAAAAGAGATTGATTAAGAAAGAAATTCTAAAAACCCAAAGCAAAAAATTACATTGAATTGGAATTGTTTAATAAAACCAAGGTAAATGCACAATAGAATACTAACCAACTTAAGTTTTAAATAGAAGATGAAATAAGATGGAAACTATTCGTTGTTGAGTTATTTCAACTCCTTGTGACTATATTTGGAATTTTCTTGCAAATGTACTAGAGTGATTTGCCATTTCCATATCCAGTTCATAGTATAGATGAGGAAATTGAGTCAAACAGTATTAGTGATTTGCTCAGGGTCACACAGCTACTAATTGTCTGAGACCAGATTTGAATTCAGGTCCTTCTGGCTATAGGGCCAGCACTCTGTCTACTTCCCAGGTAACACAAGATAATTATAAGAGTTTGGCATGGTCTTTTAAATTATTGTTAGTGATACTGAAGTTCAAGATGAATCCAACCTGGCAAGAGAAGATTAGTACAACAATAAATTTCATTTCTGATAATGCTATTATTATTGTTTGTTGATTAGTAAAATATGAATAAAAATAACAAAATTGGAATTTTATCTTTGAAGAGTATAGTAAAATGTTTATTGACAGCTGAGAAAAGGTAAGGGGTAAATTTTTATTTCTATTTTTTTCCACCAAGGAGAATGAAGTTGGGGCCAGAAATGTGAGAAAAAATGAGTAACATGAAGGCATCATCCAAGAAAGAAGACATCCAGGTAATCTCAGTGAGTTTAAGACATTTGGACAAGACGAATTGGATCTTTATGTAATGTTCTTGATGTGCCACTCAGTGATATCTGAAGACTCATAAGAAAAGAGAGAACAATATTATTATAGAAAAGTAAATATACTTGGCTTGTAATAAAAGTGTAGGGAAAGGAATCTGCAAAATAAAGCCCCATGAACTTTAGGACATAGGAAAGTTTTAAAATCAGTCATCAAATAGATTGTTGTCAAATATCTGGAAAGGGAAGGAGTAATTGTGAATATTTTTTAATGGTATTTGTTCAATAATACAGAGGAAGTCACAATCAGTGCATGTGCTTAGATTGCATTTTTTTGGTGAAAACTTTTAGATGAGAGGAATATTGTCAATATGGTATACCTAGTTAAAGTAAAATGTTTGTTTCACATTAAAGATGGAATGATATGAATTAGATCAATGATAATCAAGTTAACTCAGTCTGAAAAACACTTCAGTTCTACTAGGAACTGGAAAAAACATTTTAAAAAATATTTAATGAAGTAAATAAAACATACAATACAACACTGGTAATATTAATGCTAATTGGCTGTTTTCTAAGTCAACATGCAGATTTTAGGGATCTATTTCTCTTTGATTTAACAGCCTTGGATTAGATGACAGTACAGTTAGATTGAATCTGACTTCCATGGGTTCTCTGACTCAAACGATAGTTGTTACTGTATAATAATAATATGGGAAAGAATTTCCTTTGGTATACTGCAGAGAGCTATGCTCCAAATTTTACATACACACACATGTAGACATGTGTGTATGTATGTATATATTTTCAATGAATTGTATATAGGCATAGGTTACTTTTCAATCAAAATTTCAAATGGAAACAGGATAGCTCACATAGTGGATGATGGAGTGAGAATCCAAAATATTTTTGACAAATAGAACATTGAACTGAACCCAAGAAGATTTAATTGAATTTAGATAAATGCAAAAAGTATTTCAATTGGGCAGAAAAATAAATCACGTTCAAGTGGGTGAAGTATGTAATAAAGGAATTTTCCTCCTACTATGTAGTTTATGTAGGAACTTTACAACTACATCCAGTATTCTCAAAAGATTCATTTTGTTACAAAAAGGCTTTTAAAACCAAAACAAAACTAGCAAAAAGAAAAGGAGAAATAATAACAGTCAAATATGGAGAAATGGAAGACTATGAAGAGGTCATAGAGTCCTTCAGTCAGAACCACAATTTGGAAATATTGGTTTTTAAATATTGTACAATTTAAGGACTGGTAAAAGTTGGGGAGATTATCTAAGTTAGATCTCTCAATTTTACAGATAAGGAAAGAAACTAAAATTATTAATATTCTTTCTCAGTTCCTGCCATACAAATCACTATAAAAGCTAAAAAGAAAGAATATCCATAACATCTCATGCCAACTCAGTAAATTTCACACCTAGGAAATTTCTAGTTGTATGTTAAGGCACATCCGTTTTTTATTTCTTCATTGAAGATGAAGAAAAATCCATCATTATGCTTTTTATGAGTGTATGAAGTAAATTACCTAGAGGACCTATTCTGAATACCCAAACAGTAGGACTTAGGCATCACAGATTAATATATCATACACTGGCATCTCCTATCTTCAGTGTGAGTATCAACTTGCAATGTTGCCATGGAGGGAGGAGCTAGGAGCCTTTAAAAGGAGAGCATGGGAAGGTGAGTGGTCTTTTTTTAAACTTCCTTTCTTGAATGGACTGACTCCCTGGGCTAGCTCTTGACAAGTAGAAGTATGGAAAGAAACTCACTGGGGTGAAACCTGGAATCTGTTCTTACCTTAAATTGTAATGCTGAAATCTCTGACTCTCTCTCTCTCTCTCTCTCTCTCTCTCTCTCTCTCTCTCTCTCTCTTTCTCTCTCTCTCTCAATGAATGCTTCTATATCTGGTAATGAGCCCCTCCAGATCACTTTTTATTTGTAACATAAGAATATATGAAATAGATTCATCTATTTGTAGTGGCAGCAGTAGTGGAAAATCATTCCAACATAGTGAATTATGAAACACTCAAAATCTGCCAAACACCCTCCAAACAACCACAGAAGAAAAAAAATTCTCAAAATGAATACTGGAGAGGTAAAAATCAATAGAAGAAGGGTTCTTTTGCCCAGAACAACATGTAGAGAAAACTAGGGGGACTCATCTCAGTAGAGTACCAGGAGACAGCTCTGAACAAGGCTCAATAGAACTTGGATACACTCTATCACAAGCATTAGGAGAATGAGAATAGCCTATTAGGTCCAGCCTCAGCAGAGTAAGAACAGAAACCAATACAGTGCTGAAAAAGTAGTCGTAGGAGGAAATGCAGCTAGATCAGAGGACATACCTGACACAAGGAAAGAAGAAATAGGAACTCAGCCCATAAAGTAATGGCATCAGCTAGATTGAGGGCAACCCAACTCCACAATGAATTGAATATTTGCAAACCTCCAATCAACAGACCAACTAGGTTGCCTTCATAGAGTTATCAATTTGAGACAAAGATAGCTGAGGCAATTTCAGACAGCATAAGCATGGGATAGTATTCTCTCCACCCCAGGAATAGAGGTAAACATCATCATATAGACAAGATCAAGAGAAAAAATAGTCCCCAAATGATCAGAAGACAGAAAAATTCTGATTCTAGAAAAATATCTCAGTAAGAGAGATGAACAAAATACATTCTCAGAAGAGGACAACAATACAAAAATGAAAACAGTTGAAGCCTCAAAGAAAAAAGTGAAATATTGTTAAGTCTTTCAAATGAACACCTGGAAGAGCTACAAAAAGGGCAGAAAAAAAGGAACCTTTGCAGAAAAATTAGGAAAGAATGTGATAAAAATCAACATCACAGAACAAAACAAACAAGAAAACCGTTCTCTAAAAAGTAAATTATACAGGAAGATAAATCCCTGAAAAAGGAAATACAAACCCTAAAAGAAGAAATTGGCTCCCTAAAAATTGTAATTGTAATTGGACAAATGGAAGTTAATGACTTCATAAGAAACTAGAATACAATAAAACAAGTTCAAAAGAATGAACAAATATTAAAAATAATTGAGGAGTTGTAAATTAATCCAGTCATTCTGGAATGCAATAAGGAATTATGTGCAAAAGAGTTTAAAAGAATGCATACCCTTTGATCCAGCAAAACCACTATTAGGTTTATACCCCAAAGAGATAATAAGGAAAAATATGTGTTCAAAAATATTCATAGCCTCACTCTTTGTGGTGGCAAAATACTGCAAAATGAAGGGTTGCCCTGCAATTGGGAAATGGCTGAACAAATTGTGCTATATGATGGTGATGGAATACTATTGTGCTATAAGGACTGATGATATGGAGGAATTCCTTATGAATTGGGAGAACCTTAATGAATAGATTTAGAGTGAAGTTAGTAGAACTAGGAGAACACTATACACAGAAAGTAAAACTTTGTGGAACAATCCAATGTAATGGACTTTGCTATTAGTGGCAATGCAACCAGCCAGGACACTCCTGAAGGACTTATGGGAAAGAATGCTAACCATAATGACAGAAAGAACTTTGGGAGTAGAAATGCAAAAGCCAAATATATGACATCTCTTATCATATGTATATATGGGCATGTGATTTGAGGTTTAGGCTTTAAAAATTACTCTATAGGAAAAATGAATAATATGGAAAGAGGTATTAAGTGATAACATTTGTACAACCCAGTGGAATTCCTTGTTAGCTCTGGGAGGAGGGAGGGAAGAGGAGAGGTAATGAAAATGAATTATGTAAAGTTGGGAAAATATTTAAAAAGAAAAAATTGAAATCTCTCCTTGGAAAAAACAAATAAGATGGAAAATAAATCTGGAAGAGGGAATCTAAGAATCATTGCAATACCTGAAAGCCATGATGAAATAAAAGAACTGGGCACTGTACTGAAAGAAATTATTAGCAAAAACTGAATGTTCTTCAATAAAAGAAAACAGAAATTTTTAAAATCCACCAATCACCTTCTGAAAGAAATCTCAAATTAAAAAATCCCAGGACTATCATAGACAGATTCCAGAAACAGCAGATTAAGGAGAAAATATTACAAGTAGCCAGGAAAAACAAAAACAAAAAAAGAAAAGAAAAGAATTCAAATATTGTGAAATCATAATCAAGATTATACAGGACCTAGCTGCTTCTACATTAAGAGACTGGAAGGCAAGAAATAAGATACTCTGCAAGGAAAATATCTAAGCCTACAAACAAAACACACCTACCCAGATAAATAGAGCATAATACTCCAGTGGCAGAAATAGATATTAATGAAATAAAGGAATTCCAGGCATTCCCTGAAAAAGGGGTCAGAACTAAAAAGAAAATTCAATGATCAAATTCAACATTCAAAATAACGATAAAAAGAGAAATGATTCAAATCTATAAGAATAACAATCAGCAATTTGTCAAAGAATAGGAACAGGCAATTCTCAGATGAAATTAAAAATCTCTTTTGTCATTTGAAAAAATATTCCAAATCACATTTAATTAGAGAAATATAAGTTACAGAAACTGTGAGGTACCATCTCGCATCTACCAAATTGGCTTATGTGATGAGAAAGCAAAATGATAAATGTTGGAGGGGATGTGGAAAAACTGGGATACATAAACTGCTGATGAAGATGTGAACTGGTACAACCATTTTGGAGAACAATCAGAAACCATGCCCAAGGATAAACAAACTTTTCAAACCCTTTGACCCTGTAATACCACTATTAGACCTGTATCATAAAGAGATTAAAAATAGGAGAAAAATACCTACTTGAACAAAAAAAATTATTTATAGTAGCTCTTCTGGTGGTGGAAAAGAACTTAAATCTGAAGGATGTTCAACAATTAGGGAATGGCTGAAGAAGTTTTTATATGATTATAATGGAATACTATTGTGCCATAAGAAGTAACAAAGAGGAAGATCACACACACACACACACACACACACACACACACACACACACACACGCACAAGCACAAAAAAAAAACCAAACAAACCTAAAAAGTCTTACATGAAGTAATGCAAAATAAAGTGAACGGAAGCCAGAGAATGTTGTACAGAGCAATAGAAATAATGTATGATGATCAACCATGAATGACTTAACTATTTTAAATAAGACAAGGATGTAGGACAACTTCAAGAGACTCACAACAAAAAGGGATATCCATTGCCATAGAAGGAACAAATGGGATGTGCATTCAAGCTGAAATGTACTATTCTTTACTTTATTGTCTCCTTGTTTTTTTTATGCTGTTATCAATGTCTTCTTTCATAACATGAAAAAAATAGCATTATACTATATAATAATATATGTACAACCTATATCATATTATCTGCCTTCTTAGGGAAAAGGTAGAGGTATTAGGGAGAAATAGAACATGGATCAAAAATATCAGGAAAAATGTTAAGAAATTATATTGAGGAGAATCTAATGAGAGGGGTTAAGATGGTAGCAGAGTAAAAAGCAGCTGCTTGACTTCTCCTAATCCACGCATATAGGACTCCTCAAGAAGACATAAAAACAAATCCAGACTAACAAAGGGACCCCACAACAGGGTGCAGCATTGAAGGTATGTGGAATTGGGGCATTTCCATGCTATAAAGGGGTGAAACATCTCTCAATGAAATGCGAGCTGAGCAAACCCCTTCACCCCACCCACCACCTACATTGCCAAAGCCAGCGCAAGTTTGGGACACCCATTAAGTCATTGGCAGCTCACCAGGGCCTGCTCCTGAGAGCAGCAAGACTTAAGACCCCAAGAGGCTGAAGAATGCATAGACTTTGAACAAAAACCCTGAGCACAGGCTCTGACACGGATCTTGAGCACAGGCAGGGATCTTGAGTGGGGACCCAGCACAGAGGGGTGCATGACTGTGGAAGCAATACCCTGAGAATGTTAAAGGACCTTCAGGCAGAGGAACAAGGAAGGGGACCAAAAGGAGGCTTGACCCTGAGAACAACTAGACCTGAGACCTCAGGACCCTAAAGAGCACAGACAGACACTGGGCATGAGGATAAACCTGAGACGTGCTGGGCTAAAAATGGCAAGCCAGACTGAGGAACCCCAGAAGAGAAAGATGAAGAAGAAACCTTTAGCACTTGACAACTTTTACACAGAAAAAATCCAGACAACAGAACAAATACCAGAGGAGAACAAACAAGTAACCATATCCAAACCTTCCCAAAAAAATGAAAACAGGTCACAATGTCTTGAAGAGTTCAAATCTAAGATTATGAGAAAGATATAAGAGGTCTGGCAAGAAAATAAGTTTAAAAGGCAGAATTTCACAATTGGAAAGTGAGGCAAGTAAATTGAAGACCAGAAATGACCAGATTGAAAAGGAAAACCAGTCTCTAAAGGCTAGAATTGGGCAAATCAAAAATGATGCCCCCAAATCAAAAGAATTGATAAGCAAATTGGAGACAAAAATCAAACAACTGGAAAACAGGATAGACCAAATCAAAAAGGAAAATCAAAAGCTTATAGCAGAAAACCAGTCTAAAAAGACAATAATTGTGCAAGTAGAAGCCAATGATCTCTCAAGACAGCAAGAACAAATAAAACAAAGTCAAAAGACTGATAAAATAGAAGGAAACATGAAATATCTCAATGAGAAATTGACAGATCAAGAAAACAAGGCTAGAAGAGACAATTTGAGAATCATTGGTCTTCCTGAAAAAGCAGAAATTAATAGAAATTTGGACTCTATACTAAAAGAAATTATTCAGCAAAACTGCCCTAAATTTCTACAACAATAGGGCAATATAGACATTGAAAGGATCCATAGATCACCCTCTACACTAGACCCAGAAAATATAACACCCAGGAATATAATAGCCAAATTCAAGAGCTTACTAGTAAAAGAAAAAATTTTACAAGAAGCCAGACAGAGACAATTCAGATATCAAGGAGTACCAATCAGGATAACACAGGATCTGGCAACCTCCACACTACAAGACTGCAAGGCTTGGAATATGATATTCAGAAAGGCAAGAGAACTGGGTCTACAAACAAGGATCACCTACCCATCAAAACTGACTATATGCTTCCAGAGGAAAATATGGGCATTCAACAAGATAGAAGATTTCCAAGTATTTGCATAGAAAAGACCAGGATTAAATGGAAAGTTGGATATCCAACCACAAAAATCAAGAGAAACATGAAAAGGTAAATAAGAAACAGAAGGGAAAGCAGACAACTCTTCTTTTTTAAATTTGCCTCTTTAAGGGCTTCTATAGGATGTAATTATTTGTATTCCTAGGTGGAGAAATATGATGTATAATTCTCTGTAGTGAACTCTTTTCACTATGATAGTATTCACTATTATAGTAATTAGAAGAATTATTCATAAGGAGAGGTTGGAATACTAAATTATCTATGATGATATGGGGGGTGGGAAAGAGTGGGATGAATAGTAGAGGACACCAAGAGAAACTTGAAGGAATAAGAAAAATAGGATATTCTATTACACACAAAGAGGGCATGAGAAGGGGAAGGGATGAATATGATTATAAGAAGGAGAGGAAGAGAGCATTAAGAGATAATATTTAAACCTTACTCTCAGTGTAATTAACCCTGAGAGGGAAGAGTAGCTATATCCATTGGGATATAAAAATTTCTAACCCTACTGAGAAAGTCAGAAGGGATAAACCAAGGGGAGCATGGAAGTGGGGAGGTCAAAAAAGGGAGGGAAGAAGAAGGGGGAGGGAATTCATTAGGCCTTAAAAATAAAAAGAGGGGAATAATAAGGGAGGGGGTAGAAGGGGAAGTAAATCAAGGGAGGGGACAAGGGCTACTGGCTTAAAGCAAACCACTGGTTTAAAAGGAAATAGTGTAAGAAGAAGAAGTAGAACTATGAAAGGATACAAAAATGTCTGAGAATACACAACTGATAATTATAACTCTGAATGTGAATGGGATGAACTCGCCCATAACACAGAAGCAAATAGCAGAGTGGATTAGAAACCAAAATCCTACCATATGTTGTGTACAAGCAACACATATGAGATGGGTAGTGTAATAGGGATAATTTGAGGAAAGGTGTGTGGGATAAGGGAATTTTGGAAGGAGGTTATCAGGGATTTATTAAGATAGTAAATATAGGCTACAGGTAGCCTGGAATAAGGAAATTCAGGATATAATAGGGCTGAAGTCAGGAGTTTAACATAGAAGGGAAACAGAGATCTTCAGGGAGAGGAGAAATTAAACTAAACAGACAAAACAGCAGGCTTTACAGACTGGGACTTAGACTCAAACACATGCTGAGGGAAATAGACTAAACTGAAATTAACAAACAGGGTTTAGTTAATTTCACAGGAAGGGACTTGTTTTGAAGTTACACCTTCCTTCAAGATGGATACCCCGGCTTCCCTTCAAGGCCAGAGTATGTTGGTTCTTTCCCTCTTCTTCCCTCTTTTAATAACTAACAGACAAATTATACTAATAGGTCTGTTGAAACACAAAAGGGTTTATTATCTTTAAAAGATGATTTGTCAGGAAAGTGGATTGAGGAAAGCCCTAACAGTTGTCTCAGGAACTTCAGGTGGGGGAAGGGAGGCAAAGATGGAGTCTGAGTAAGGACCTGCCTTTAACTCAGCTTACAAAATGCTCCTGATATCTAAAGGGAATAAATGATGACTGACTAGTTTCTCTATATCTAATATTGTCAAAATAATTAACCCTTCACAGATTTGAACTCCTCTCTAATTACTCTCCTTATTAACTCCACAGACATATAAGGTAAGGGAGGGAAGGTAGGAAATAATATTAGGGAAGGAAGATATAAAGGGTTTATCCAAAATAACAATTTCTTAAATAAATATTTCAAAGCTAGACTAAATTTCAATACTACAGATAGGTAAGGAAGCAGCTCAGTTGGTTAGACAACCTCTCTCCAAGGGAGACCCAAACCAACTGACTTTTCCTTCAAGATTCCAAACCCCTAACTGCTTTTCAGAACTCAGCCAAAGCTAGAAAAAAACTATATGACCCCCTCTCTCTATACTACAGTAGACATACACAAGTTTAACGTAAAGGGCTTGAGCAAAATATTTTGGGCTTCAAATGAGAAAAAGAAGGCAGGCGTGGTGAACATGATTTCTGACAAAGCCAAAGTAAAAATAGATATCACTAAAAAATAAAGGGAAGGTAATTACATACTGATAAAAGGCAGTATAGACAATGATGAAATAACATTGCTCAATATGTATGCACCAAATGGCATAGCATCCAAATTCATAAAGGAGAAACTGGCAGAGCTCAAGAAGGAAATAGAGATTAAAACCATACTAGTGGGAGATCTAAATATTCCTGTTTCAGGTCTAGATTAATCAAACCAAAAAATAAATAAGAAAAAGGTAAGAGAGGTGAATGAAGTCCTAGAAAAATTAGATTTTATAGATAAGTAGAGAAAAATAAATTGGGACAAAAAGGAATATGCCTTCTCTTCAGCTGCACATGGTACATTCACAAAGATTGGCCATGTAATATGGCATAGAAACATTGCAAACAAATGCAAAAGAGCAGAAATAATAAATATAACCTTTTCAGATAATAATGCAATAAAAACAATAATTAGTTATGAATTGGGCATGCAATTTAAAAATTAGAAAGTGAGCAAATGCAAATTAAAAATCCCCAGATGAAAACTAAATTCGAAATACTAAAAATCAAGTGATCAAGAGGATCACCCAGCATGATCAGGTGGGATTTATTCCAGGAATGCAAGGATGGTTCAACATTAGGAAAACCATCCATATAATTGACCATATCAACAATCTGACAAACAAAAATCACATGATTATCTCAATAGATGCTAAAAAAGCCTTTGACAAAATACAGCACCCATTCCTATTGAAAACACTGGAAAGTATAGGAATAGAAGGAGCTTTCCTAAAAATAATAACCAGGATATACCTAAAAACATCAACAAGCATCATATGCAATGGGGATAAATTAGAAGCCTTCCCAATAAGATCAGGAGTGAAACAAGGATGCCCATTATTACCTTTATTACCTCTACTATTTAACATTGTACTAGAAACACTAGCAGTAGCAATTAGAGAGGAAAAAGAAATTGAAGGTATCAAAACAGACAATGAGGAGACTACACATTCACTCTTTGCAGATGTTATGATGGTCTACTTAAAAATTCCTAGAGAATTAACTAAAAAGTTTGTAGAAATAATCAACAACTTTTGCAAAGTTGCAGGATACAAAATAAATGCATATAAATCATCAGCATTTCTATATATTTCCAACACATCTCAACAGCAAAAGGTAGAAAGAGAAACATCGCTTAAAATCACCCTAGAAAACAAACATAAAATACTTAGGAATCTATCTACCAAAACAAACACAGGAATTATACGAAAACAACTACAAAATACTTTCCAAACAATTTAAACTAGATCTAAACAATTGGAAAAACATTGATTTCTCATGGGTAGGACCAACTAATATAATAAAAATGACCGTTCTACCCAAATTAATTTACCTATTTAGCACCATTCCTGTCAAACTACCAAAAAACTTTTTTACTGAATTAGAAAAAAAACTATAACAAAGTTCATCTAGAATAATAAAAGATCAAGAATATCAAGAGAAATAATGAAAAAAAATGTGAAGGATGGTGGTCTAGCAGTACCAGATATTAAACTATACTATAAAGCAGCAGTCATCAAAACGGTATAGTACTGGCTAAGAGACAGACTGGAGGATCAGTGGAATAGACTTGGGGTAATTGACATCAGCAAGACAGTGTATGATAAACCCAAAGAGCCCAACTTTTGGGACAAAAATCCACTATTTGACAAAATTGTTGGGAAATTTGGAAAACAATATGGGAGTGATTAGGTTTAGATCAATATCTCACACCCTACACCAAGATAAATTCAGAATGGGTGAATGACTTGAATATAAAGAGGGAAACTTTAAAAAGTCAAATGAACACCGAATAGTTTGCCTGTCAGATATCTGGGAAAGGAAAGATTTTAAAACCAAGCAAGAGTGAGAGAAAATTACAAAATGTAAAATAAATAATTTTGATTATATCAAACTAAAAAGCTTTTGTACAAACAAAAACAATGCAGCCAAAATCAGAAGGGAAACAACAAATTGGGAAAAAATCTTTATAACAAAAACTCTGACAGGGGTCTAATTACTCAAATATACAAGGAGTTAAATCTATTGTATAAAAAACCAAGGCATTCTCCAATTGATAAATGGGCAAGGGACATGAATAGGCAATTTTCAGATAAAGAAAACAAAAGTATCAAGAAGCACATGAGAAAGTATTTTAAATCTCTAATAATTATAGAAATGCAAATCAAAATAACTCTGAGATATCACCTCACACCTTGCAGATTGGCTAAAATGATAGAAGGGGAGATTAATGAATGTTGGAGGGGATGTGGCAAAATTGGGACATTAATGCATTGCTGGTGGAGTTGTGAACTGATCAAACCATTCTGGAAGGCAATTTGGAACTATGGTCAAAGGGCTATAAAAGAATGACTGCCCTTTGATCCAGCCATGCTACTGTTGGGTTTGTACCCCAATAAAGGTCATAGATAAACAGACTTGTACAAAAATATTTTTAGCCATGCTTTTTTGTGGTGGCAAAAAACTGGAAAATGAGGGTATGCCCTTCAGTTGGAGAATGTCTGATCAAACTGTGGTATATGCTCGTGAGGGAGTACTATTGCACTCAAAGGAATAATAAACTGGAGGAATACCATGTGGACTGGGAAGACCTCAAGGAATTGATGCAGAGTGAAAGGAACAGAGCTAGAAGAACATTGTACACAGAGACCAATACACTGTGGTAAAATAGAATGTAATGGACTTCTGTACTAGCAGCAATGCAATTACCCAGGACAATTCTGAGGGACTTATGGTAAAGAACTCTACCCACATTCAGAGGAAGAACTGCAGGAGTGGAAACACAGAAGAAAAACAACTGCTTGAACACATTGGTTGAGGAGGACATGATTGGGGATGTAGACTCAAAACTACTACACCAATGCAACTATCAACAATTTGGAACTAGGTCTTGATCAATGACACACGTTAAAACCAGTGGAAATGTGCATCTGCTATGGGGGGGGGGAGAGGTCAGGGAGTAAAGGGGAAAATAAGAACATGAGTTATGTAACCATGTTAACATTTCCTAAAAAATAAATATTAAATGTTAAAAAAAGAAATTATATTGACATGTTATCTTGAAAAATATCAAAAGTATTTTTAAAGAGTTATCAAACTGTTTATATTGTTTGGCACAGCAATACTACTTGTTGCCCTGTATCCTAAAGAGATCAAAGAAAAGGTTGAAATCCCTATTTGAACAAAAATATTTATATCAACTTTTTTTGCAGTAACAAAGAATTGAAAATCATGGTAATGTTCATTAATTGGGGAATGCCTAAATAAATTGTAGTGTATGATTTTGATGGAGTACTATTGTGATGAGCGAATGTTTTCAGGAAAAAAAATTGATAGGGCATAAGAATTTGTGTAAACAAGTCAGAAGAATATTATTCACAGTAACAACAATATTAAAAAGATGATATATTGTGAAGTACTTAGTTACTCTGACAATTCCCAGACTCTTAATGAAAAACACTTCCTACATGCTTCCAAACAGAAAACTGAACTCTGAATGCATATTGAAATATGTATTTCATAACTTTATTCTTTTTGCAACATGGCTAATAATACATATGTATAATATAACCACATATATAATCAATATTAAAGTGTTTATCATTTCAAGAATGGTGAAGGGAAATGAATGAGAGAATTTGGAACTCATACTATTTCAAATGAAGTCAAAAATGCTTTACATATAATTAGGAAATATTTATTGGCATAAATAAAAGTAAAATTTTAAAAATTTAAAAATTTACCCAAGTCAAAATTAATTCTAATACTAATACTACTGACACATATTTCATACCACTGTTGGGTTTGTACCTCAAAGATATAATAAAGAATAATATTTGAACAAAAATATTTTAGCTGTATTCTTTGTGGTGGCAAAAACTTTGGAAAATGAGGGAGGGTCCATCAACTGGGAAATGGCCTAACAATTTGTGATATCTGATTTTGATTCAATGCTATGGTGCTGAAAGGACTAATGAACTGGAGGAATTCCATGTGAACTGGAACGACCACCAGGAATTGATGTAGAGTGAAATGAGCAGAACCAGGAGAACATTGTACACAGAGACTGATACATTATGACACAAGGAAATGTAATACAGTTTTCTACTAGTAGCAATACAACGACCCAGGACAATTCAGAGGAGAAAGAATACTATATACATCCTGAGAAAGAACTGTCAAAGCAGAAACATAGAAGAAAAACATATATTCAATCACTTGCTTTGATGGGGATATGATTAGGGTTTTGAGGTTAAAAGATCACTATTGCAAATATGAATAATATGGAAATAGGTTTTGAACAATGATACATGTATAGCCCAGTGGAATTGCTTGTCAGCCTCAGAAGGAGGGAGTGAAGAGGGGTGGGAAAAATCAAAAATCATGTAACCATTGAAAATATTCTAAATAAATAAATAGAAAATTAAAAAATAAAGAGATTGCTTTAGAAAACTATTAAAAAAGCAAATCACAGAGAAGACATTGCCATGAATTGGTAGGTAGAGTGAATATCCTCATCTAGGTATTCCCTCAACTAGTACAATACGAGGCCCAGTCATTATCTTTTATAGTATTAAATTTTATGATATTTTATTCTGTTTTGTGGTTCTATTTTACAAAGTGAATAATTCCAGTTTCATTGACATTTCAACATAGATCTTATTTTATATCTCTTAAATTGTTCCTATAATATTATATAAAATGTTCAAAAATTTTAAATATTTCTTTTCAACTATGAAATAAAAATGTAAAAAAACTATTCTCTTACATACATAAAAGATGTTTCAATGGTTCTTTTATAAATATGTTTGAAAAAAAGCATCTGCTTTACCTTAGATGTAGTTAAAATTAGTAGTTAAGCTCCTTTATGTGGCCTCAAAATTGTATTTAATAAATTATGCAACTGATGCAATAAAAAATTGAAATGGCTCAAGTAAAATGATTGATTTTGTTTTACCACTGATTTACTAATTTACTGATTTACTAATCAAACAACAAATAATAATAAAATAGGATAAGAATAAGGGAAGTTTTATGTACTTTTAAGGACTTTAGAAATTGATGGTACATATCATTTATTAAATCTAACTTCACTCAAATTATATATATAGGCTCTCTGCTCTTCTCTCAAGCTCACTGCCAGCATCCTCTGTTGCAGTAGCATCCCTTAGAGAAGATAGTGAAGGTTGGAGTCAATGAATTTGGCCATACTGGATACCTTGTGAACAGGGAAGCATTCAACTACAATGGAATGGAGCTTGTGGTCATCAATGAGCCCTTCATTTACCTCACCTACATGATTTACAAGTTCCAATATGATTCCACTCATGGCAAGTTCAGGGCATTGTAAAGGTGGAAAATGAAATGCTCGTGACCAGTGGAAAAGCCATTGCCATCTTCTATGAATTGGATACTGCCAACATTAAATGAGGAGATACTTGAGCCATGTGCATTGTGGAGTCCACCAGCATTTTTACCATCATAGAAAAGGTCAGGGTTCACTTGAAGGGTGGAGCCAAATGAATCATTATTTCTGCCCCTTCTCTTGATGCCACAATTTTTGTGATGGGGGTGAACCATGAGAAATGTGATAATTCCCTCAAGATCCCTCCTGCACTACCAACTGCTTGGTCCCCTTGGCCAAGGCAATTCTTGACAACTTCAGCATTGTAGAAGGACTCATGATCACAGTCCATGCCATTATTGCTACCCAGAAGACAAGATGGCCTCTCTGGCAAACTATGGCATTATGGCTGTGGCACTACCCAGAATATCATCCCTGTTTCCACTGGTGCTGCTAAGACTGTGGACAAGGTCATATCTGAGCTGAACAGGAAGGTCACAGACATGGCCTTCCGTGTTCCTACTCCCAACATATCCATGGTGAACCTGACTTGCCTCCTGGAGAAAGCCACCAAATATGATGATATTAAGAAGGTGGAGAAACAAACTGCAGAGGGATCCTTGAAGGACATCTTGGGCTACACAGAGAACCAGATTGTATCCTGTGTCTATAACAGTGATACCCACTCTTCTATCTTCAGTGCTGGCACTGGCATTTCCCCTAATGACCATTTTGTCACACTCATTTTTTGGTGTGACAAGTATGGTTACAGCCACTGTGTAGTAGACTACATGATGTACATGGCCTTCAAGTAGTAAAGTGGAAAGCCATGGATCTTCATCCCTAGACAAAAAAAGAGTAGTTCCGCTACTGAAGAGCCCACATCTATAACCTATGTTATCCCATGCTTCATTCACATCCCTGCCCAAAAGCATCCCGGTAGTGGAAGGAAGAGCATAGAGTTCTATCCTGTGTATCATCAATATAGTCTTCACATTCAGTGCAAATAAAATAAAATAAAATTATATGATAATTACTCTTGGAAATGCATGGAGGCAAGGATTGTAATAAAAAGTAAATAAAGAAAGGGGTAAATAGGGGGGTTTTGGTCCTTTGGTGGGAAAGGAGGGTGGTAAGGAGAGATGTAAGGGAATGGATGAGTTTAGGGAAATAGAGGACAAGGCAGTATAATGAACAGTAAGGGAGATGATTGAGGTAATTAGGGGAGGCAGCTGCAAAAGGGAGACACTCAGACTAGAGACAGAGATTACTGGGGAGGAAGGCTGGACTCTTCCAGGCAAAATTGTATTTCTACAGACACAAAAGTTAGGGCCAGTCTGAAGTGGTTTGAATCTGACTAGAGGGCTTTCTAGTCAGTTTCTCAGGTCCACAAAGAAGGAGTCCCAAGGCTCCTCCCTGTTAGTGAAACTGAAGGGTTTCCAGGAGGAAGTATAGAGACAACTACTTCCTCCCAAGATGGATGCCTCCAGCTTCCCTCAGGAATAATTCCTTCCTTCCTTCAACCCTCACTTATCTTCCAAGCCAATGATTTAGCAAAGGGTTTGAATAGATAACAATGGGGTTTATTAAAGTTTCAGGGTTGGTTATCAAGGAGAGAGGAGTTCAGGGTTTCCCTAACAGCTGCTAGGGAGAAGCTCAAGGAGGGGGAGGGCCACAGGAATGGCTTAGACTGAGAGAGAACCTGGGAACTTTGGCTGCCCTTGAGGTTAGGGAGTACTAAAACAATGAAGCAAAGGATAGTTTGTTTCAAGGGTAAGCCCTACTTGTCTATGGAGAACTAAATCCTCAAAGTCTAATTGCTACAACCCAAAAATCCACCCTTCTCCCAAAGCCCACAGGAAATCAGGAAGGTAATAGGGGAATGATATAGGGAAGATCAGGGAAGGTCCAGAGAAGTTAGCTAAGCTCCAAAATCCAAAGACAAAAGCACAGATTCAAGCAAGGTTTCAGCTAGAAGGCAGAGCCCAGTTCGCCCCTCCACTCCTCACAAGCTTCTGGGACCAACTGACTTTTGTCAGAGTTCTAAAGCTGGCTAACTGCCAGAAGTTCTACAGTTAGGTTTTGCAAGGGTAAATGCCTTGATTGCATCTCTGCATTACGGGATGTATAAAGAATAAGAATTATGTCATTAGCATTTGAATAATAGATTAATGTTCTAAGAAATATGTTGTCACTTCTTAGGAAATTACAAACCCAATCGAAAACATTGGTTTGAGCAATGGTTTCATTACTAAGATGTTTGTAAAACCTTGTGAAGTAGAAAAAGGAAGGTAATATTACTCAATGGAACCTTCCAGTATATTTCTTTTAAAAAATAAGGTTTTTATTTGATAGTTATTCATTTCATACCAATATCCTGTAGTGGGATGGGGTGTTACACACATGTATTCATACAGATAATTTAGTTCATGTTAATAATACATGTAAAAGAATATTAAACATCCCTAAAGCTATAATCTTTACTATGAATAAATAACTATAGCTTACCAGTATTAAAATTTAATGATCTAGTGAAACTCGTACCTAAACTTTTAAACTATGGTTATTTATTTATAATTTTATGACAATTAATTTAATAATATCTTTAGGTATATACATTTTTATTACCATGTAGCCAGTTCAAATACTGCTCCCCATTTGTAAAATGAATAAAAGATTATTTTCTTCTGATAGAGTCCATTCTGTCATCTATAAAAGTCAAAAACTGTTCATTTTCATGACACTTTTCTTGTCTTTGTGTGTCTTCACTGAACAGATTTCTCAGTTCATCCCATCTTATTTTTAAGATCATTTAATTTTCATATGAATATATAATTTTACATTTATCAATAGAGTCTTATTCTTTCTACATTTCTGTGCACTCTCCAATTTAATTTTTTGAAAGTGTTTTTTAAAGTACCAGTTATGTTTCATTCTAGCTTGCTGACTTGCCTAATTGTTCAGAAGTTTGACTTAAACAAATGCATTTAATTTATTTAAAGGCAATAATAATTACAAGCAAAGCAATTCCAAGTTAAAGATATATATCACAAATTTAATAAAATGAATATTCAGCAAAACAGAGTCTCAACTATTTAATGAATAACTATTTCTTATCAGTTTTGAAATTGCAGGTCTAGGGCCTCATGAAACATCTATCTAAATATATATGTCTTTATATTATTAAAACCAATTTTATTTATTAAAGAATGATTTTTATGTTATTAGATTTGTTTTCATTTCCATATTACTATGATAATCCTTAAATGCTATAGTCTAGGCATTCTCTAAACCCAGCTAATTGTCCAAAAGATACATGAAGTGTGCAGAAGAGGTTCATTTATCATTCAAACAAAGCCAGATAGCTTCCCACTATTTGATAAGACATTTAAATGGTGACTTGAGCTGAATATCCATGTGACATTTAGGAAGAAAAATCTCAAGATGAAACTTTTTTATGGAAAGGTTGAATTATTTAAAGGGTAGATGGTTGCTGATTACATTAATGTAGTTACATTAATTTGAAGATTTGGACATCTCTATAGCTTACAGGTGATATACCTTGGTTGTTGCCCTCCAGACTACTTCATCCATTGCTCATCTCCACCTGATGCTAAGCATGTTTAGGAATAAGCCAATATTATTTTAGGCTGGTTCTTGCAAAGCAGATACACACTCTATTATCAAAGTTATTCTCTTTTTATTCATTAGAGTTGAAAGGCATTTTGATTAGCATATAGTAGCAGCACCAGCCGTAGTAGTAGTAGTAATAGTAGTAGCATCAGTGGTACCATGGTAGGAGTGCCAGTAGTGGCAATAGAGGTGGTGGTGAAAATGGTAATAGTTGTAGTAGAGAGCATTTATATAGCATCTATATTTACTTTATAGTCTAGTGCCAGGCACATTAACATATTTTTTATTTGATGCTCACAACATCCCTGAAAAGTAGCTTTTATTATTGGTATTCCCATTTTCTTCTGTGAGGAAAACAAGTAAGAGAGAACTCTAGTGATTTCTCCATGGTCACACAATTCAAGTCTGAGGCTAAGACTTCTTGACAATATGCCCAACATTCTATCTACTGTACAATTTAGCTACCTACTTCAAGTTCCACATTTTACAAATCATGAAATTGAGATCTTGAGGCTATAAATGATTTGCCCAATGTCAAAGAAGCACTAAACAGCAACCAGACCCAAAACTCCATTTCTTTATTTTTACTATGTAAATTTCAGGATGCCTAGATAAATTATCTCAAAAAGAAAAAAAAATTCCTGATATATAAATATGAATGTCCAACAAATCTTCAGCTCCTGATCTTGAATATTTTTCACCACTCTTTCCCTAATCATCCTTCGCTGATATAATCCTTTTAATTCTCCAGTTTCTTAATGATATGGACTAATTGCTTCAAGGCCAGGAATATTGAGGAACCTCCTAAATGAAACCAAAAATAACTCAAGAATTCAGCCTAGTTATACTTAAAGGGAAAATCAAGTTGATAGAGAATATTGATTGTCCAAATACCTGAGATTTAATAGAATATCCATTGTAGTTATCATCCATTATGGATATTTGGAGAAAGCCTTGCAAAATATAATGAACTGGAATTAGAATGAAAAAGAAGAGGAAGGGGCCACTTTTTGTTGTCTTTATGAAATTATTCAACATGGGTAACAATACCAAGTTTTGTTCTGTATTGAAGTTCTATTTTTATATCAAAGCTATTCTGGTGAAGTATGACTATTAGTAAGATTTTTTACATTTAAATTTTACATTTTATTTTGCCACTTTGAATATATTGAATCAGTTCATAGCTATATCTCTACAGATGAGAAATTTGATTAATTTTGAATTCATTAAAATATGAAGAAAATTATGAATATAAATATACCATTTAATAGTTTTTCATGTGTATTGAAAAGTATGACTAGTAAAAATTGAGCCAGACACATAGCAAGAACAGTGGTCCAATAATGTGAAGAGAACATAGGGAATATCATTAACACTTTAGCTTTACTCCTGGACTGTATTTCACAAGGAAATGAAGAAGCATTATAAGATATGAGTAGGCATAGATCATATCATGGGTGGGTGTACTACGTTTATATTATTAAAAAAAGGGGAGAACTGAAGAATTATAAAGCAAAATATGTTATAAGAAATAAGATGTCTGAGTGATAATGAATCAACTTGGCTAGTTTTCTTGGAGAAAATAGAAATTGAGTTGGACATAAAGATTTAGTAGAACTTCAAAAAATTAGAAGAGCTATATATTTTGTTTTCCAATGATGTGGAAAAAACTGTAAAGTTTTGTTTTATTTTTATTCTATATCCAAAGAATAGGAGGTCTATTAGCTCACTGCTAATTAAAACATTGCTTAGTTTAACAAACCAATATTTAAAGAGACTGATCTAGTCAGAAGAGAGGAAAATAAATTCTTTTAGGATTTCTTTTTTACAAAAATGCACTTAAACAGACATAAGTGATTCTTTTAATGTCATATAAATAAACCACTTGCAACATTGTTAATGCATTCTATTTAAGAGTATAGAATTAAACCTTTATACAATATTCAGAAAGGCAAGAGAGCTGGGCCTTCAGCCACGAATCAACTACCCAGCGAAACTAACCATATACTTTCAGGGGAAAGTATGGGCATTCAACAAAATTTAAGAATTCAAGTTTTTGCACAAAAGAGACCGGGACTAAATGGAAACTTTGACACTCAACCATAAATATGAAGAGAAAGATGAAAAGGTAAATAAGAAACAGAGGGAAAAGAAAGAAAACTCATAGTCTTTTTAAGGGCATAAATAAGATCTAATTATCTGTATTACTAGGTGGAGAAATGCTATGTATAATTCTCTGCAGTGAACTCTATACACTATTATAATATTCACTATTATAGCAACCAGAAGAATAATTCATAGGGAGAGGACAGGATACTAAAAGGTCTAAGAAGATATGGGGGGTGGGAAAGAGGGGGGGGATAGTGGGGGACACCAAGAAAAATCCGAGTAAATAAGAAAAATAAGATATTCTATTACACACAAAGAGGGCATGGGAAGGGGAGGGGATGAATAATATCATAACAAGGAGAGGAAGAGAGCATAATCAAACCTTACTCTCAGTGTAATCAACCCGGAGAAGGAAGAGTAGCTTTATTATCCATTGGGATAAAAAACTCTATCTAACCCTACTGAGAAAGTCAGAAGGGATAAACCAAAGGGAGCAGGGGAGTGGGGAGGCCGAAAAAGGGAGGGGAGAAGAAGGAGGAGAAAATTCATTTGGTCTTTAAAAAAAACAAAAAGAGGGGAACAAGAAGGGAGGGGGAAGAAAGGGAAGGCAATCAAGGGAGGGGATAAGGGATACCGGCTGAAAGCAAACCACTGGTGTAAAAGAAAATAGTGTAATAAGAGGAGTGGGTCTAGGGGAGGATACAAAAAATGCCAGTGAATACACAACTAACAATTGTAACTCTGAATGTGAACGGGATGAACTCACTCATAAAATGGAAGCAAATAGCAGAGTGGATCAGAAACTAAAATCCTACCATAGGTTGTCTACAAGAAACACATATGAGGCTGGTAGACACACACAAGTTCAAGGTTAAGGGTATGAGCAAAATCTTTTGGGCATCAAATGAGAAAAAGAAGGCAGGAGTGGCTATCATGATCTCTGACAAAGCCAAAGTAAAAATAGATATGATTAAAAAAGACAGGGAAGGTCATTACATCCTGATTAAAGGCAGTATAAACAATGAGGAAATAACACTGCTCAATATATATGCACCAAGTGCTATAGCATCCAAATTCATAAAGTAGAAACTGGCAGAGCTCAAGAAGGAAATAGATAGTAAAACCATAATAGTGGGAGATCTAAATATTCCTCTTTCAGATCGAGATAAATCAAACCAAAAAATAAATAAGAAAGAGGTAAGAGAGATGAATGAAGTCCTAGAAAAATTAGATTTAATTGATATGTGGAGAAAAATAAATAGGGACAAAAAGGAATACACCTTCTTTTCAGCTGCACATGGTACATTTACAAAGATTGACCATGTAATAGGGCATAGAATCATGGCAAACAAATGCAAAAGAGCAGATATAATAAATGTAACCTTCTCAGATCATAATGCAATAAAAATAATAATCAGTAAGGGCACCTGGACAGGAAAATAAAAAACCAATTGGAAATTAAACAATATGATTCTCCAAAACCAAATTGTCAAAGAAGAAATCATAGAAACAATCAACAATTTCATTGAAGAGAATGACAATGATGAGACATCCTACCAAACTCTGTGGGATGCAGCCAAGGCAGTACTCAGGGGGAAATTTATATCCTTGAGTGCATATATTAACAAATTAAGGAGGGCAGAGATTAATGAATTGGGCATGCAACTCAAAAAATTAGAAAGCGAGCAAATAAAAACCCCCCAGATGAAAACTAAATTAGAAATACTAAAAATTAAGGGAGAAATTAATAAAATCGAAAGTAAAATAACTATTGAATTAATAAATAAGACTAGAAGTTGGTACTTTGAAAAAACAGATAAAATAGACAAAGTACTAGTCAATCTAATAAGAAAAAGGAAAGATGAAAACCAAATTGACAGTATTAGAGATGAAAAGGGAGACCTCACCTCTAATGAAGGGGAAATTAAGGCAATCATTAAGAACTATTTCGCCCAATTATATGGCAACAAATATAACAATTTAGGAGATATGGATGAATATTTACAAAAATATAAATTGCCTAGATTAACAGCAGAAGAAATAGAATACCTAAATAATCCCATATCAGAAAAAGAAATTGAACAAGCCATCAAAGAACTCCCTAAGAAAAAATCGCCAGGGCCTGATGGATTCACAAGTGAATTCTATCAGACATTCAAAGAGCAACTAATCCCAATACTATACAAATTATTTGATATGATAAGCAAAGAAGGAGTCCTACCAAATTCCTTTCATGACACAAATATGGTACTGATTCCAAAGCCAGGTAGACTAAAAACAGAGAAAGAAAACTATAGACCAATCTCCCTAATGAACATAGATGCAAAAATCTTAAATAGAATATTAGCAAAGAGACTCCAGCAAGTAATTAAGAAGGTCATCCACCATGATCAGGTGGGATTTATACCAGGAATGCAAGGATGGTTCAACATTAGGAAAACCATCCACATAATTGACCATATCAACAGTCTAACAAACAAAAATCACATGATTATCTCAATAGATGCTGAAAAAGCCTTTGACAAAATACAACATCCATTCCTATTGAACATTGAAAAGTATAGGAATAGAAGGACCCTTCCTAAAAATAATAAACAATATATACCTAAAACCATCAACAAGCATTATATGCAATGGGGATAAATTAGAAGCCTTCCCAATAAGATCAGGAGTGAAACAAGGATGCCCATTATCACCTCTATTATTCAACATAGTACTAGAAACACTAGCAATAGCAATTAGAGAAGAAAAAGAAATTGAAGGAATCAAAATAGGCAAGGAGGAGACTAAGCTATCACTCTTTGCAGATGATATGATGGTATACTTAAAAAATCCTAGAGAATCAACTAAGAGGGTGGTAGAAATAATCAACAACTTTAGCAAAGTGGCAGGATACAAAGTAAATGCACATAAATCATCAGCATTTCTATACATTTCCAACACATTAGAACAGCAAGAGGTAGAAAGAGAAACACCATTTAAAATCACCCTAGACAGTATAAAATACTTGGGAATCAATCTAACAAAACAAACACAGCTGTTATACGAAAACAACTACAAAACACTTTCCAAACAAATAAAACTGGACCTCAACAATTGGAAAGCCATTAACTGTTCATGGGTAGGAAGAGCTAACATAATAAAAATGAACATCCTACCCAAATTAATTTACCTATTTAGTGCCATACCTATCAAGCTACCAAAAAACTTCTTTACTGAATTAGGAAAAACTATAACGAATTTCATTTGGAATAACAAAAGATCAAGAATATCAAAGGAAATAATGAAAAAATGTGAAAGAAGGGGGCCTAGCAGTACCAGATATCAAACTATACTATAAAGCAGCAGTCATCAAAACAATATGGTACTGGCTAAGATATAGAGAGGAGGATCAATGGAATAGACTGGGGATAAATGACATCAGCAAGACAGTGTATGATAAACCCAAAGAGCCCAACTTTTGGGACATGAATCCACTATTTGACAAAAACTGCTGGGAAATTTGGGAAACAATATGGGAGAGATTAGGTTTAGATCAACATCTCACACCCTACACCAAGATAAATTCAGAATGCGTGAATGACTTGAATATAAAGAGGGAAACTATAAATAAGTTAAGTGAACACAGAATAATATACTTGTCAGATCTCTGGGAAAGGAAAGATTTTAAAACCAAGCAAGAGTCAGAGAAAATTACAAAATGTAAATTTAATGCTTTTGATTATATTAAGCTAAAAAGCTTTTGTACAAACAAAAAAAATGTAGTCAAAATCAGAAGGGAAACAACAAATTGGGAAAAAATCTTTGTAACAAAAACTCTGACAGGGGTCTAATCACTCAAATATACAAGGAGTTAAAGCAATTGTATAAAAAATCAAGCCATTCCCCAATTGATAAATGGGCAAGAGACATGAATAGGCAATTTTCAGATAAAGAAATCAAAAGTATCAAAAAGCACATGAGAAAGTGTTCTAAATCTCTAATAATTAGAGAAATGCAAATCAAAACAACTCTGAGTTATCACCTCACACCTAGCAGATTGGCTAAAATGAAAGAAGGGGAGAGTAATGAATGTTGGAGGGGATGTGGCAAAATTGGGAAATTAATGCATTGCTGGTGGAGTTGTGAAATGATCCAACCATTCTGGCTGGCAATTTGGAACTATGCCCAAAGGGCTATAAAAGACTGCCTGCCCTTTGAACCAGCCATACCATTGTTGGGTTTGTACCCCAAAGAGATCATAGATAAACAGACTTTTATGAAAATATTTATAGCTGTGCTTTTTGTGGTGGCAACAAACTGGAAAAGGATGGTATGTCCTTCAATTGGGGAATGGCTGAACAAACTGTGGTATATGCGGGTGATGGAATACTATTGTGCTAAAAGGAATAATAAACTGGAGGAATTCCATGCAAATTGGAGAGACCTCCAGGAAGTGATGCAGAGTGAAAGGAACAGAGCCAGAAGAACATTGTACACAGAGACTGATATACTATGGTAAAATCATATGTAATGGGCTCCTGTACCAGCAGCACTGCAATGACACAAGACAGCTCTGAGGGATTTATGGTAAAGATGCTACCCACATTCAGAGGAAGGACTGCAGGAGAGGAAACATAAGATAAACAATTGCTTGAATGCATGGGCTGAGGCGGACATGAATGGGAAATAGACCCTGAACAAGGACACATGTTACAACCAATGGAAATGTGCGTTAGCCATGGGTGGGGGGAAAGGGGGGGTGAAGGGGATAGTAGGGGCATAAATTATGTAAACAGATTAAAAACGAATATCAATAAATGTCTAATAAAACAAAGAATTAAACCTTTAAATACATCAAATCTCAAATCTTTAAATTTTTAGGAGAAACAAAATATGAGGATATCCCCCACTGATCCAGTCTCAAAGAGTAGGTAATAGCATATATCAAGTTGCAAAACTATGGATGTATATCTAGAGTTACATAGACACACACACATATTTGCGTGTGTGTGTGTGTGTGTGTGTGTGTGTGTGTGTGTGTATGATTCTATAGAAACCATTAACAATGGAAATTTCCTTGAAAACAAAGGAATGCCTTTAGGAATTTTGAAGCAATTCATTTTCCTTTATGAATTTGTATCAATATGTGAAACATCAAGAAAATGCCAGTTATTATTATCATTCACAGGAGGAAAGGTCAGAGAAGTGACAAAAATAACTATCATTTCACAATGGTTTCCAATGCTATATGATCTTGATAAGACTCTTTTCTGGATTTATTTTTGAAATGCAGGGATTCTAAACTCCAAGAACTATAGTGTACCTCTGGCTGCAATATAGAAATGTAGAAACAACATTTTTTGCAATGTCATTTATATCTGATAACTCTCCAAATGACCGATATTTCTAGATATTGGTCAAGATTATCGAACCATTAGGTCTATGCTTAGAAAATTACCAAGCAGATAGCCAGAATTCAATTATTTCATCAACTAGAACAATGATTTGTGTCATTTTGTTATTGATAATATTCCTTTATATTAATTCCTTTTTAGAAAGAGCTATACAGTAATTTCTCTGTTTCTATGAAAATATACTAGAAATGCACACACACTGAGAAGATAATAAGTTATTACCATTCTATTACTTTAGTATCAATTTAAATTAATTTTCCCACAGACTTTTATAGATGAATAACGCTTATTCTACTGGTCCTTTGAAGTACAGAATATCTGAAAGTCTTCTTTGGTATCAGGAAATTATTTATCCCTTTCGATATTTAAGCAAGTTCCAAAATTTGTGCAAATTTGCAAATGGATCCATGTAGCCATACTGTAATACTTAGTCACTAGATTTTTATAAATATCTTTATTCTTTTCAATGAAATGATCAATTAGTCAACAAGTTTTTGTTATGTACCTGCTCTGTGTCAAAGGTTGGCATGAGACTTCGGGGATTCCAAAACAAAGAAGAAGAAAAAATTCCTTATCTCAGGATACCTACATTATGTTTGGAGACATAACATATGTCTAAATCAATACAAAGTAGACTGAAAGGAAACACAAAACAATTGAGAGAGGGAAGGGAATCCTGTCTCATGTACAAAGTGGCACTTGGACTGAGTTTTATAGGGCACATAGTATTCCTAAATACAGAAGTAAAGAAGTAATATCTTCCATGGATTAGGGCCACATGTTCAAACCAAGGGAGTAGACAATGTATGTTGTGCAGTGAACACCAATTGGATTTGTTTGGCTGAGTTGGTACGTGGAGATAATAAGCCTGAAAAAGGTTTTGCTTTTATTCTATTTCAGAAAAAAATGTCGATTTGTTATCATGATAAAGCTCATTTATTTTGAGGTGTATAATGCATTTCCTGAGTGAACTAGAGCTGTAATATAAATAAACTGGGAGGGACACTCTGAACATCCAACTAGGGATATATAAAGGAGCTGTCTATTCAAAATCCTTAAAGGGAAATTCTTCCCTTATTGAGGATGTGAGAAAAATCAAGGTTATTTCAAAAAGAAACAAAACTAGAGGAAATTAGTTCTCTGGAACTTTTTCCTTTTAGCCCTCTTTTCAAGGCTTAGCTTTGAGGGATTTTGAAGACTCTGCTCTACATTTTTCCCTTTTCTTCTATGACCTTTAAACTCATTGCTAAAATGAAGAAAGACAGGATGGATTAACAGAGGATTATAAGATTATATTTATGCCTTGTTTCCTTTCAAATATATCTAAATATTATATTTCATCTCATTTATTCAAAATATTTCTTTTTTCATAAAAGCTATATGCTGATGAATGTATAAATATTTCTTTTAAAGAGCTCAATTTTATGACACTCAACTGATTTATTTAGCTTAAACTAAAGATTTACTTGAACAATCATTAAATTTGAAAATGTCTTAGATATTTTCCCTTTTCAATAAAACATTGCTTCAGATTCTATAGTCTCTTTTTTCCCTTTCTTCTTGTGACAATTTCTGCCCAGTCCCAAGCTCACAGCTGTTACATTTCTAATTTTTCTGGGAATGAGTTTCCCCTAATCCTATAGGCTCTGCTCTGAGTTCTTTGCTCCACTCTCTCTTCCTTTATTCCCTTGGGGAATTCATTAATTCCTCTCCTGCAACTGTCATTTGTTCATGGATCATGGCCAGCCCTATATATTTTGAGCCTTGACTTCTAACCCTATTGTCTATTCTCCAGCTGACATATTTATTGGGATATTTTCCTTAACATGTCAGATACTCAAAAGACTTTCACCTTGTCCCAATTTCCTCTTTATTGTCAGTGACACTTCTATGTCAAACTTGAAGTTTTGTAATCATTCTCTACACAAACTATTACCACAACCTGTGTTATTTTTTCAGTAACATCTCTTAGATCTGATTTTCTATCCATTTCCAGAAATGTAGTAACTCTCTTGATTCAGAACCTAATCACTTTATAAAGAATCATATTCAACCATTTAGGTTCAACCATCCAAGCCTCACTGTCATCTAACCTAGTCTACCCTGGTTACACACACACACACACACACACACACACACACACACACACACACATTTTTTTTTCATGATAATTTCCTTTGAACATTTTCCACATTCATTTTCCTGCTCAAAATTTGAAGCCCTCCCAGGTGCTTCTAATGTATGATCAGTGCTCCTTACTATGTTCCTTTTTTATTCTGTTCTTTCATTTATTAGGTCCACTTCTAAAGTTGAATAATAAAAAATTTAAAAAGAAAAAGTGTTAATTAATTTTATAGCCCTAATAAACTGTGGGGATCCTTACAACCTTAACAAAGCCCAACTACCCCTCATACTAAGTCACAATGACAAGGGTCCTCTTGACAAAGGCCAGCTACGTGGAATAGTAAATTGGAGCACTGGGCATAGAACCAGTAAAATGAATTTAAGAACTGTGTGACCCTAGGCAAGTAAATCAACTCTATTTACTTGTTCTCTAAATTGTAAAATGGAGATAATAATGGTGTCTATTTTAAAGATTGTTTTAAGGATAAAATGAGAATATTTTAAAGTTTTTAGCATACTACCTGGCGCATAGTAGGTGCTATGTAAATGTTAGCTATTATTATTAAGGGTTATAAATATCTTTCTAATCTTGTACAATTGATCTTCCATTCAGGTTTTTTTTCCCTTCAATATCATCCCCTAGAGATTTGTGCCCTGTTATATTTTAACCAATAGAATGAAACAATTTTCACAAAGAGAGAAGATAAAGCAAGAATATGTGACAAAGCAATTTCCTACATTACCTGAGGGAAAATCTTCCTTTGTACAATCTCAATCACTGGGGAAAGTGAGCTCAGCATGAAAGTAGTTGCTGCAAAACCTTTAACTGGTGAAGTTTACTTGCTAATGTGGCATACTCAATGGATAAGTCAGTGTCACTGCTCTTAGTTGCTTTTTATCCACTTCTATGCTGGGGTCAATTAGGTTACTCTGGAGTTGACTTCTCAGCAGGTGTGGCAAAATTTGGCATTGCCATTCACTGCTGTGTAAAAGGTCCTGGGCCTCCAGAGACATATCCTCCTGACAAACCAAAGCTCACAATGTCAAGCCTAGTCTGATTTCTCCTTCAAAAAAAGCAGGAGAGAATAAATGTAAAAGAAGATAGACCTATGCTTAAAATCTACACTTTAGTAAGAATGACTCATGGCCTCTTCCCACCCAGAGGCTTAAACCAGAATGCAGAAAAGGGTGTCAATTATCCCCACTGGAATCTCTGCTCTGGCTCTAAGTTCTTTTTCAGCAAACAACTAAAAAAAGATTCTTATTCACCAGAACTTAAGTGGAAGTTAAACAGTCAGAATAACTGCACATATGCATTCTAAGGAAGAGATTACCTTGAGTGTTTCACAGAAACTCCTGTGCATGCCCTAGAGATTATGTTTTGTTCAGTAGATCAATTATACTTGCTTACCTTGTGCCCAGCTCTGTACTTTCTGCTTTTTTGAGTCTGAATATATTCCTACTTTTGTTTTTTTTTCCACCCTTGAACTACTTCTAGCAGCACACATTCTTCTTTTCCTTCAGTCCAGTGAAATTCATTATTAGGATTTAGGTTCTTCTGATTTCCCCTATAGATCTCTGAATAATGAGAAAACCTAAACTTTTTGGAGTGACTCATATTTACACAGGGAAAAATGACAGGTCTTCACAGGTTATTATAAGATTTTGACTATTTAATAAATACAAAATATAAAATTGGACATGAGGATTAAATATATCTTTGGAATATTGACCCATCTTTTTCATTGTGATAAATTAAAACAATCCAAACAAACAACCTTCTCTGTCTGAGAGTCAGCAGTAAGAGTGTTCTCTTGTTCATGAGAAAGGTAAAAACTGAATTAACTTCAAATTGGTTCACTTCCTGGGGCTGGATTTAAACTCTAGATCCAGAGCCTTCTAATTGGTCCCTGAAGCCTTTGTCCCAAAGAGAGTTATCAAACTCTCTGTGAAATGGATTTTTGAATCTCAGGTTAGCCTAAGGCAGAAGAAACAAATACTCACATTTCTCTTCAACATGGCCCTTTCTACTTTCTTTAAAAACCCTTTAGACTTAAAAAGCAAGGATTTCTTGATTTTTTTTTGGTCATAAGAAAAAAGCATTAGCTGTACTTTCCTTAAGTCAAAAATATGGGTCCTCTATCTTAAGGGAGTTGAGAGAATTGTCAGACCTTTTTTAAAGTGAAAGTAATCCATTTTAAAGCAAAAAAACAAAACAAAACATAAACCAACAACTTTGAAATAAAATAAAAACATGCATGAAATAAACCCTGAATCTGGAGTCAGAGAATCAAGAGTTGAAGCTGCCTCAGTTACTCACTATTGTGACAAAAACTTTTCAAATTTATTGGATTCAGTTTTCTTATCTAGATGATCTCCATATTCTCTATTCACATGCAACTCATAATCCAGTTAAATAAACAACAGTAAACATATGCTACATGAAAAAAACAGCTACATAGTGTTGTGTATGCATACATAGAATGGGTACAATTATGAGTCAGGAGTGTGTACTCAAATTACATTGTTGAGGATGGATATTTAATGGATAGAGGAGAAAGTCTATGGAGGAATTTAATGAAAAAAAAGGAGCAAAGAATTAGAGGGGAAATAGCTAAGAAAAGGGATTTTTTTTGTTCTTTTTATACATTTTTTTTTGGTGGAGGGGCTCATCTTGTTTGACATTTCTTATAGCGCAATATAATTCTATGATAAGCATATACAACAATTAGCTTAACCTTTCTTCAATTGATGGTTATCTACTCAGTTTCCGTATCTTTGACATCACAAAAAGAGCTGATATAAATATTTTTATTGGTAAGCACATTTACCCTATCTTTAATCTCTTTGGGATATAGTCATAGTAGGGGTATTGCTGGGTCAAAGGGTATGCACAATTTGATGGCCCATTGGGCATGGTTCCAGATTGTTCTCCAAAATGGTTATATCAGTTCCACTAGCAGGGCATTAGTGTCCCAATTTTTTATGTTCCCTCTAATATTTTTCATTTACCTTTTTTGTCATGTTAGTCAGTGTGGTGAGTATAAGGTGGTACCTCAGAGTTGTTTAAATGTGCATTTCTCTAATTAATAGTAATTTGGAACATTTTTTTTCATATGACCAAAAACTTTTAATTTTTTCATCTGAGAATTGCTTCTTCAAATCCCTTGATCATTTATCAATTGAGGAATGCTTTGTATTCCTATAAATTAGATTTAGTTATCTGTATTTAAAAATATCATTTTTGGGGGCAGCTGGGTAGCTCAGTGGAGTGAGAGTCAGGCCTAGAGACAGGAGGTCCTAGGTTCAAACCCGGCCTCAGCCACTTCCCAGCTGTGTGACTCTGGGCAAGTCACTTGACCCCCATTGCCCACCCTTACCAATCTTCCACCTATGAGACAATACACCGAAGTACAAGGGTTAAAAAAATCATTTTTAATAAGAAATTTCCACATACATTCTCAGAAGTTATATGATCCATTTTTTCTCCCTCCCTTCCTCCCTACCCCTCCAAAGGCTGACAAGCAATTCAATCTGGGTTATATGTGTATTGTCGTACAAAATATATTTCAATATTATTCATTTTTGTAAGTGAAAAATCTTATAAAACCAAAATCCCAAAACGTACACCCAAATAAACAAGTGATGTCATATGTTTTAATCTGCATTCCTACTCCATCAGTTGTTTCTCTGGAGGTAGATAGCTTTCTTTTTCATAAGTCCCTTAGAATTGTCCTGGATCATTGTATTGCTGTTACTAGCAAAGTCTGTCACATTTGATCATTCCATAATATTGTACTTACTGTATACAATTTTCTCCTTGTTCTGCTTATTTCACTCTACATCAGTTAACATAGATCTTTCCAGTTCTATCTGAAATCATCTCTTCCTCATTCCTTATAACATAATAGTATCCAATCACTATCATATACCAGAATTTGTTCAGCCATTCCCCAATTGAGGGACATCCCATTAGTTTCCATTTCTTTGCCATCTCAAAAAGTGCAACCAGAAATATTTTTGGTCAAACTATCCTTTCCCATTTTTTATCTCTTTTTTTCATCATACAAAATAGTGGTATTATTGGATCAAAAGGTATAGTTTTTAAGCTCTTTGGGGATAATTCCAAATTGTACTCCAGGATTGTTGGATCAATTCACAACTCCACAAGTTTTGCATTAGTGTCCCAATTTTGCCACATTCCCTCCAACACTTATCATTTTCCTTTACTTTCATATTGGCCAATATGCGAGGTATGAATTGGTACCTCAGAGTTACTTTAATTTGCATTTCTTTAATAAAAAGAAATTTAGAACATTTTCCCATATAATTATTGATAATTTTGATTTTTCATTTGAAAACTGCTTATTAGTCCTCTATATTTTTGAGAAGTTAAGTCTTTTACAGAGAGACGATATAAAAATTTTATGCAGGTGTGTTGTTTGTCTTTTTAACATGGTCATATTACCATTTTTGTTCAAAAACTTTTTTATTCTGATCTAGTCATCTATTTTAGATCTCATAATGCCCTCTATTTCTTGTTTTGAACTAAATTCTTCCCTTAATAATAGATTTGACAAGTAAACAATTTTATTCTACCCTAATTTGTTTGTATTATCACCCTTTATTTCTAAATCATGTATCCATTTTGATGTTATCTTAGTATAAGCTGTAAAGAGTTGTGTATGCCTAATTCTTGCCATATTGTTTTGCAGTTTTCCTATCACTCAGTTACTGAATTCTTACAAAAGTTTGAATTTTGGTGTTTGTCAAATTCTAGGTTACTATGATAATTTACCATTGCATGTTGAGTATCTAATCTATTCCATTGTTTTTCCACTTTATTTCTTAGCCAGTACAGTCAATGGTTGCCTCTTTATAATGAAGTTGTATATCTAGTACAGCTAAGCCACCTTCTTTCAATTTTCCCCCACGAATTATATTCATATTTTAGGGGTTTTGTTCTTCCAGGTAACTTTTGCTATTATTTTTCTAGATTCATAAAATAATTTTTGAGTAGTTTGATGAGTGTGACATTAAATAAATGAATTAATTTAGGAAAAGTGCCATTTTTATTATATTGGCTCTGCCCACCCACATGAAATTGATATTTTTCTAGTTGTATAAATCTGACTTAATTTGTGTGAAAAGTGTTTTATATATTTGTGATTGTATAATTCCTGGATTTATTTTGGCAGGTGGATTTTCTGATCATCTATATTTATTTTAAATGAGATTTCTCTTTCTATCTTTTGCTATTGTGCTTTCTGGGTTTTTTCTGAGAAATGCTGTTGAATTATGTGGGTTTATTTTATATTCTGCAACTTTTCTAAATTTGTTAATTGTTTTCATTATTTTTTTCTCATTGATTCTTTAGTATTATATATACATATGTATATACATATATATGCCATAATATCATCTGCAAAGAATGCTAGCTTTATTTCTTATTGCCTATTCTAATTCCTTCAGTTTCTTCTTACTACAGCTAGCCTTTAAAATCAGATTTTTTTATAATTATTATAGTCATCTAATATGAGCAGTTGTCATTCTTAAAATTTCTGATTACTAGGTAAATATCATGCGCTCTTTGTATGGAAAATATCATTTATCTGGATGATTCCTGAAGTTCAATTTTTAGTTCATGAAGGTCACAACAGAAACCATGGTGCCACAAGTCATTAAGTTGCAAAAGAAGCAAAGACCCTGCTTTAAGATGTATCTTTCAAAAAAATTATATGTGTCACGGTTTTATCTGTGTCTGCCCTCATCAAAAGACTTTGTTTTGAAACAAGAATAGAAGAATTTCATTGAGTTGAAGAAGGTGATTATTCTTAAGAGAATGAAGATTTTATTTAAATACAATTCAATACATAGAGTGCTATATTTTCTCTTAATGCTTTTTTGTTTTGTTTTTAAATTCTCTTGCTATATATTTACAAAATTTAATAAAACAATTCAGTTAAGGATCTTATGGCATAGAGCATTGAAACAGGATAAAGAACATCTTCTGTTGCATGAAGGATATTTGTTGTTCAGTTGTTTCAGTTTGGTTTGACTCTTTGTGACCCCATTTGAGACTTTCTTGGCAAAGACACTGACATGATTTGCCATTACTTTCTTCATTGTTTTACAAATGAGGCCAATGAGGAAAACAGGGTTAAATTACTTGCCTAGGGTCACAAAACTAATAAATGTCTGAGGCCAGATTTGATTCAGATTAGTCTTCCTGACTCATGATCTGGCACTTAATCACTGTGCAATGGAGCTGCCCTATGAAGGACATAACACCTGTGGAGTCAACCAGTTATACTTAAGTTAAATAAGTTACAGATATTGCTATCAAGCAGTTTATATCCTAACAGAGATTTGGTGGACATATGACAAGTACATAAAATCATAATATTTAACCTTTTAATAGTATTTCAATGTTTGCAGAGCAGTTTACATGTATTAACTTAAACTTAAAATAACCCTGTGAAATCAGTTTTACAGTTATTATTATTCACAGTTTACAAATACATGAGATACTTTGCCTATTATTGCATAATTACTTAGCATCAGAAACCCTGTTAATACATACAGCTTTCCAGGGTAAAAACCCAATATTTTTTTCACTACATTATACTAAATCTACATATTCAAAGTAGAACATCATAGAAAGAATGTAGATCTAATAATAAAAGATATTTGATGACTGCAATCATATTCAGCTAATAGGAATGACTTCACTGAGAATTTGGTCCACAAATGGAACATTCTGGAAAGGGACAAATTTTAAAAGACATAAACATAGTTATTTAGAGTGTGTTTAAGGAATGATGAAGGTATTGAGGAAGCTTAGAAAGATTGAAGTGAAGTTAGGGGACACTGAGTCATCTAGTCTATAACAAAAAAAGTAGAGTAGATAAATGTCACAACCAAACATCTTTGAAATTCAATTTCAGATAAATCAATAACAGTAATTTTAATGTTAGGCACATTACCTACCCATCAGTTTACCTAATAAACCCAGTTTAGTCTCAAAGCCTATAGTGATCATTTAAAAGTGATCAACTTACTTTTGAAGACAACATCACTGATAACATAGTCAGATCCTAGTAATAATTTAATCAAACATAGTCAAATCAAGCTAGTGCTTATAAATATAAACAAAGATTCAGGAAATCAACATTTACTTCCTGGTTACCTTCTAACCAAATGACAGCCAGGAACTGGTTCCTTAGGCTTTGTGGTTAGCTAAAGAATTCTCACCCTTAAAGAAAGCTTAGCCTGGCTGGTGTGGGAAACAAATCTTTACTTTCATATCAAATTGTGTAATTGGGCTTCTTCTGAGTTATCCTAGATATAGCCTTAAACTCCCTCTGGTCATAACACCAGTCAAATTTAGAAACCATGGTTGGTTCCTTAGATTTGATGTGTGAGAGATGATGGGTGAAGAAAACAACTTATAAGGGAAGACCCAGCAGGAAGTGGAGGTCTTTGACATGGGCAGGAGAGCAGAATGAAGCCTTATCAAAGTACAACTAGAAGCCCATAAATGGCGACTATAGATTAGAAAGTTGTGTATCTCTCTACCTCTCTCCTACTTTTCCCTCTCTTTACTACTACTACTTTGATTTAATAAAGTTATTAAGCTACAACTAGCCTCATAATTTTATATATTACAATATAAATTTATGACTTACTTATTTCTGTTTATTAGTTCTTTGGAGACTGACACACAAACCATTCTTCAAATAATATTTCTGTTGCAGTGTATATAAAGTTTTCTTGGTTCTGTTCATTTCACTATTCATGATTTCATGTAGATCTTTCAGTGTTTTTTCTAAAATTAACCTGTTCACCTCTTCTTATGGTGTAGTAATATTCCATCATAATCACATGCCACAACTTTTTTCTGAATAAGAGGTCCAATGACTTAATTCTGCTCCAGACAGAACCTCCCAGGTTAAAAGATTTCTCATTTACTGGGCAAGATAAACCCATAAACTCTCTCCTGAATAAGATAAGCCCAGGTTCTAGAGTGGAGTTCCTAAAAAAAAAAAGAATGAGTAAAGTGCTCAAGGAACTCATCTTATTGAAAACCCTGATGTAGATATAATTTAATATATTAAAAATAAATACTCTTAGAATAAATTACAAATCTTTCAATTTCCCTTTTGAAATCTTAAACATCCTGGTTCTAACCTAACTTTCAATCTTCATTACCCCTTATTTCCCTTATCATATTATTCAAGCCAGTCAAATTAACTTTTTCTCTATTCCTTCCAAAAGGTGCTCCATCTCTCATCTCCATACATTTTCAATGGCTGTTGCCTTGACTATTACATGATCTCTTTCACCTCCATCTCACAGAGTCTCTTCTTTTCAATTCAATCAAATAAATATTTGCTAAGCACCAACTATGTGCTAGATATAGTGCTAAATGCTGGGGATATAATAAAAAGAAAAGCAATTTCTGCCTTCATGGAATTTATAATCTAATATAATATAGAAAAGGGTTCAGAAAAGGGAAAGAGGAGTCTATGCTCAGAGTCATCTTGTTCCAAGGATGTGAATCCAGAACAGGATCATAGTTGCAAATTTGTGTGAACTAGTCAAGTTTCAGTTCTCTGTAGTGTTTGATATTGTACCCTATAGCCCTCCAATTATCATGGAGAATAGGCTGAGGGAGGTAATACCAAGTTAGCTGAATAGTAATGAGATTAGAAGTGATCAATTTAACAAGGGAGGATAATCTTTTATGGTGGAATTGAAAGCAGTAAGAGGAACAGGTACAAAGTATCTCCCCTAGTACCTAAAACAGCGATCTTCAAAGAAAAGACATTAATAAATGAATGAATAAAAATGAGAAGACTATCTCTTTTGAACTTGAATGGAGAAAGATTTCATATAAAGATGAAAGAAGAAAATCTAGTGCTTGTAATAAGAGGTTAAATAGATTAAGAGAAGTTCACACATCAAGATATTTCTCAGGGATATTCATTAAATAGAGAAAAATGCCTTAAGCCAACATTGTTTTGATTGTCACCACTTTAAAATCAAAACAATCTGTTATTTGCTAAGAGATTGAGTGTAGGACCAATAGAATAGATTAGGTACTCAACACACAATGGCAAATTACCATAGTAACCTAATGTTTGACAAATCCAAAGGCCAACCTTTTAGAAAAACTCACTATTTGACAAAAACTGCCAAGAAAACTGGAAAACAGAACAGCAGAAATCATGCTTGCAGCAATGTTTCATTTATATACCAAGGTAAAGTTAAAATAGATATGTGATCTATAAATAAATGATGAAATCATAAACAAATTAGGAGGAATTACAAAATAGTTTACTTGACAGATCTATGGATAAAAGAAGCTAGTAAAAGGTGACATATGAGATATAAAATAGATAACTTACAGTACATTAAATGAAAAAGTTTCTGCACAAACAAAATCAATGCAACCAAGATTAAAAAAATAATAATAAACTTAGAAAAAATCTTCAAACCAAGTTTCTCTGATACACTGCACTTTCTAAATATCTTGAGAATTGAGCCAAAGTTATAAGAATATAAAGCATTCTTCAATTGATAAATGGTCAAGGGATATGAACAGGCAACTGTGAAATGAAGAAACTAAAACTATCTTTAGTAAAATGAAAAAAAATGCCCTAAAATAAATATTAAAGAAATACAAATTGAAGAAACTCTGTTATTACTGGTTTATAGTATGAAAAAGAAAAATTATATCTCTGTGAAGTGGCATTTTAAGGGGACTTTGATATATCAAGTGTAATGAAGAGTTAAATAGGGGCTAATGAGGCTTATAGTAGAGGGCCAGGTGGTATAAGCTGAGTCTTCTAGGCAAGGAGACTATGACTTCAGTATAGGTTGGTTTGGGTCAGCCAGGGTTGTGTGAGCCTGGGCTGAAATGTTTCAGTCAGTCTCCCTGTTGTCCCTAAGCTCCCTTGAGGTGAGGAGTGAGGAGCCCCTCCCTCCTGGTAAGACACTGAAACCAACAGGAAGTGAACTTTGTTCACTTCCTGAGCAAGATGGATGCCTAGTTTAGCCCCTCAGGAAACTTGGAATAGCTATCTTTCCCTCTTCAGCCCTGGCCCTAGTTGATGGTATAAATGAATCAACTGAAGCTCTTTGAATAAAGGCCAAGGGGTTTATTAAATGCAAGGATAAGCTGAGGGAAGAGGGTTAAGGTCTGGGAAACTGTTGCTAAGGTTGAAGGCCAGTGCTGGCAGAGGGTCTCAGAAGGTAGGGTCAGGCTGAGGGAACCAGTCCCTCAGCCAGGGATAAATTCCACTGCCCCGATGAGGAAAGGTCTAGCAGGTTAACAAATGATGATAATGGCTTGGTTTAGGGATGTCCCTGCCTGCCTAAGTAAACTAATTTCCCTCTTTCCACCTCCCTTTCTCCCAGGGCCCAAAGGGAGTCCAAAGGGATAGCTGGATGTCTGGGTCAGGTCAAGGAAATCAGAACCCCACAGTTGGTACTCCAGGGATATTTATAGTGTAAGCTCCAACAGTTTTGCCATGAGACCAGGGACTGGCTGGGTCAACATTCCATTTTCCTAACTGCCAGGATTGCTTCTGGTGATTTTGCAGATGCAAGAGATTCTTGCAGCAATCCTGCATTACACAAGGTACACCTTCTTTAGCCACTTTTTCAAAATAAGACTGAGGAGAACCATCTTTAATGCTTTATTGAGAGAGATGTGGGACATTGCCTCAAGTCACTGACCTAAGAAAAATACCCCTGCCTCCCCAAAAAAGTTTATAGAGAAAAATGTGGGACAATGCCTCAAGTCATTGACCTAAGATAAAATACCCCCAAATTTGCAGGAAAATCCCTTATTTATAACAAAAAAGAATAACAAAAAATTCCTTATTTATGCAAAAAAAGCATCCCTGAGAGGATTATAACTTTTTACAATGATTGTAGACAAGTTTTAATCCAGAAATAAAGAACAGGAATATTATACAAAGAGAGGAGTTCAAGGCTGGATTATCTGGGAGAAGCTGATGTTTTACAGTGATACAAGAAGATAATGGGGAAAACTTCTAAGATAAAAGGATATTTAAGATTCCATCATAGGATACTTCAGGGTCTAAGACAAGGTCAGTCTAATCCTCCCTAAGGCAAATCCCCAGATAATCTTGTTTTGTAGGGAGAAGGATGGGAGTGGAATAATCTTGTCTTGAAGGGAGAAAATTGTTTTGGAGTGACCAATGTTATTAACTTCTGCTGGGGTCCTAGGGGTAACTATTACCTTGAGAATAACACACTAATTTCTCCACACAATAATAAAAATGTATGATGATCAGCTGTGAATAATTTAACTATTAGTAACAAGGGAAGAATCTAAGACAATTTCAAGGGACTCATGGTGATAAAGGATATCCACTGCCATAGAAGTAGAGTCTAAATGCAGATTGAAATATAACATTCTTCACTTTATTTCCTCCCTGAATTTTTCTCTAATGTAAGCAATACATATCTTATTTCAGAAAATGACAAACATGGAAAAATATATTTATTATTTGATGATATAGATATAATCTATATTATATTACATGCTTTCTTGGGGAAGTAGGAGAGGTAGAAAGGAGGGAGAAAATGTAGATTGTGAAATGTTGGAAAAGTAATATTAAAAATTGTATCTACATGTGATCTGGAAAAATATTTTTAAAAGAAATGCAAATGTTAAATATAGAGACAAGGGAAAGATGGAAGAGTAAGGTGTGAAGCTTTTTGCCCTTCTAATACTTTCCACAAATAATAAAAAATAACTTCACAAAATGAAAGCTAACAGTTGCAAAAATAGCCAGGAGCCAGAAGTGACTTAAAAAGCCTAGGAAAACTAGGGAGGAAATTTTCTGATTTCCCTGGCCTCAGTCCCTCCAATGAAACAAGGTAAACCCTAGGGATAGGATTAGCAACACCATCTTGTTTGCCTGCATCCTTCAGGATAAAACCATAATCCTCAATCAAAAGACTTTGAGAGCCACTGTGTTTGCTGCAGCCTTAGCCAAGAGACCCTTACTGGCTCATAGCTAGGGACTGAAGAAGTGAACAAAAGGGTGTCTGTGGACACTAGGTCCTGAATACAGGGGCTCAGGCAAAACTTCAAGTTATAAAGGATTTTAGAGGCCTAAGGAATATTGACTGGATGGACGTCTTCTCCTTCCTGGGCTTTTTTAGCAGTAGGCGAAGAGTAGTGAGGAGGGAGGTAATTCTTAATATTGAGGTACTAGAGAGTATCTGGTCACTCCTCCCAGCAGAGTGAAATTCCTGGTTGCTGCCACAATGGAAGATAGTCTGGCTTCTTCAGAACTGGCAGAACTGCTGCTGACTTTGGTTGGAACACATGAGGGCAATCATAGACTGGGGCTTGAGCAAAGGATTCTTGAGGATTATATCAAAACATGGACTATAAAAACTGGGAAAACCAAATAGGACCAGGTAAAAGCAAACACAAAAAGTCTTGAAAACTGAGGTAACATAACACAGAAAACAAAAAAGAGAGTCCAATAAAAATCCAATAATTAACTATTGGGCTGACTGTTAAAATTAAAAAAAAATAGACAAAAATGAGCAAACAAAGAATCTAACTATTAATTGCTATTTTGGGGACAGAGTATATCATGGTTCAAACTGAAAGGACAGTGAAGTAAAAACACTTACTTCAAAAATAGAAAAGAAACACAATATAATGACAACAAACTCAAAGAGATATTGGAAGAGTTTTTAAAAAGACCTCAAAAACCATATGGGAGAGTTAGAGGAAAACTTAGAAAAAATTAGAGCAGTGCATAGAAATCGAGACAATTATGAAAGATCACCAAAATGGAAATAGAGATCCAGAACTCAACAAAAGAAAATAATGTACATAAAGTAGAAACAGACAAAGGAGAAAATGATTTCCTAAAACAACAAGAAATAATAAAGCAAAATCAAAGAAATGAAATAATAGAAAATAATATAAACCTTATCATAGAAACAACTGATCTGGAAAGTAACTGAAAGAGAAACAATGTAAGAATACTTGGACTCCTGGAAAGTTACACCCCCAAAAATTTTTTAGACACCATAATTCAAGAAAACATTAAGGATAACTGTCAAGAGTTAATTAGAAATTGAAAGAATATACCAATCACCACCTCAAAGAAACCCAAAGACGAAAATGCATGGGAACATCATTACTAAGTCGTGTAAGACCTAGTTTAAGGAGAAAAAACTATAAACAAGAAGAAAAAAAATTTAAATGCTGTGGTGCTATAGTCAGAATAACACAAGGCCTAGCAATAACAAAACTACAAGAATGTAGAATGTGAAACTCAGCATTTCATAGGGCAAAAAACTTAATTTACAAGTATGAATAACAGATGCATCAAAAATGAGCATGATTATAAAAGGTAAAACATGGATGTTTAACAAACTAAAGGAATTTCAAATATTTTAGGGAAAAACATATAACATCAGAAAATCTGATCTATAAGAAACATACAAAGCTAATGAAAGACTAAACATAATGAACCCCAAGATAATTTTTCTATTCTTGTATGGGAAAAATTCATCTTGAGTCCAGACAATAACATTATTTTCTTAGTTTTTTTGAAGAAGCATGCATGGAAGTAACACTTGAGGTCTAGGTAAATGTTATGGAATAAACAGAAACGGTGAGTCAATAGATGAGAAGAAGGTAGGGTGGAATGGTTATCTCATATAGAGGCAGAATGAGAGGAGGAATTGCCATAGAGAAGCATAAGAGGGGGTTGTAGGGTTATTAGTACTAGAAGTCAACCCTCATCAGATCAGATAAAAAGAGAATAATATGCAATTAAAAGAGTAACATTTTTCTTATTGTGCAGATAAACAATAGGGTAGGGAGATCGAATAAAGGAGATACTGGGGAATAGGTTAATAAAAAGTATGGAAAGGGGATAAGAAAAGGGTTGGAAGGGAGGTATAGATAGGGGGCATACATTTCAAGAGGTAGTGGGGGATAACTTGAGAGGATAAGGTAATCAAGAAGTAGAAGGGCATATTGGGAGGTATAAGGAAAGGATTATGGAAAAGTGGATAGAATAAGAATTAAAAGGTAAAGGGGAAAGGATAAGGAAGTGGCCTTTGGAAAGGTGGAACAATTTGTGACTAGGAGTTCAAAGGGAGAATATAAGGGAGGATTTGGGGGAAGGGCTGTGAATTAGGTATTTGTCAAAAGAAACTGGACATCTGAGGAGGGATAGAGTCAAGGAAAGGAAGAAGGGGATGAAGAAAGAAGCAGAAAGGAATAGTTGTAAACACACAATTAATTATTATGACATTGTAAATGGGATGAACTCACCCATGGGAAGAAAATAGATAAAAAAAAAGACAAAAAAAGTAAAATGAAATAAAAATAAGACCTCTAAATGTATGGTTTAACAGAAAGACAAACACTGAAAATGAGAGACACATAGAGTGAAGGTGAAGGGCTGCAGCAGAATATACTATGCCTCAGCTGATTCAGAGAAGATATGGGTCACAATCATAATCTCTGAAAAGAGTTGTGCCTCAAATGGATAAAATTGGAAAAAAGAGACTAATAATATTACATTTGGAGGAGGCTATAGTTAATGAAGTTTATAAATAATAGACATGTCTGTACCAAATATTATAGCATCCAGAATTTAAAGTGTGGAGTACCTGGGACAAGTCAAATGAATTGATCAAAGTAGCCATGCTTAACTGAGATTGTTGGCAAGTTCCCAATCTCTCACACACAGGCACTGCTGCTCTCAGTCAAGGGTCATCATTAAAACCCAAGTCCTCCCTTCTCTGAAGAGCAAAAAAGTCTTTTTACTATCAAGACTGAAAGTATCAAACCTACCTCAGTATGTAGAATAGATTAGGTATTGCTCTTTCAAAACTTGCTTACTTCTGTAATAGCAACTATGGTAATGTTCTTGTGTGGAGTCATTTTCATAAACATTATCCTATGTGAAAGTAACCCCCCCCCCAAGAATGTTTTAATGCTTAGTATTCTACTCTCTATAAAAGTCTTTCTCTTTGTCAAAATAAATGGACTTCATGGACCTCATGCCTCTCCATCTGGCCCTTGCTTTTTTATCTCTTCATCTCTCTGTAAATCTCTAGATCTGCATATCTTTCTACCCCACCTCTCTATTTCCTTCCTGAAGGATGGAATCTTGGCATTCCTCTCACAGTGCTCCCTAAATTAAAGAAAAACTAGTGGAGATACAGATAGAAATAGATAACAAAAAAACTATAGCAGGGGACTTTAATTTCCCCCTCCCAAAATTAGATAAATCTAACCTAAAAATAAGTGAGAAAAAAGTTAAGGAGATCAATAGAATATTAGATTAGTTAAATATGATAATATATCTGGAAAACCCCTGCATACATGCATGAGGCTGGTAGTAGATCTGAGCCTGAACATACATGGAATCCAAACATAGTTTCTGGATGGACTACAATGGTTTGAAGCACATAAATATTCTGTAAAAAAGCTTCATTTTAGCATTTATTATACTATGGATATAATTGTACATTCCTGAGAGGTTGTGGTACCAAAACAAAAGTTCCATTGAATGTAATGAATCTGAGAAGTTTCAGTTTTAGAAAAAATATCTTCCTGGAAACTGATTTTTTCTGTTGTGTGAAGAAGAATCTAACTAAAGTTCTGGTAATGCATATTTACTGAGAACCTGACTAGGTAAGATGGCAAAAGTAAATGCTGATAGGAGCATAAAAAAACACGCCTAATGTGACACTGCTGAACAGCTACAAACTGCTTTTTTTTTAAGATGAAAAATATTCATTAAGAACTGTTAAAATGTTTGTGCTCATTGGCCTTCACTTAGATTATGCTATAAGGATATTACTGAACAAGTAAAAAGCTGTGTATATATGAAAATATTCATGGAAGCTTTGTTTATGACAAAAAACTGGAAATAACACCAATGCAATGATTTGGAATAATGGTTGAATAGATTGCATTATTTGAATATATCATTTTATCTTATTAGAAATAACAAAAATTGGTGATATAATGAAAATAAGAGAAATATATAAAGGCATGAGAAGAAAAGAGTATAAGAACAATATATATTATGATGAAATTAAAAATAATAGCCAAAAAAATCAAGAGAAAAAATTTCAGAGTAAAACAAATCCAAAGGGAATGTAAAAACAGGATGTTTATGTTAGCACTCATATATATTTTACTTATTTAAAATATAAACATTTATATATATTTATAAACAACATGTGGTTTGTGGTTTAGAACATAATTTTATGTATGTGTTTATTTAATAATATTTTTATTGGTAGTGGTTACTAAGTATATAATATAGTTGGAAATAATAATAATGAAAAGAGGTAGAGGCAAAATAACAACTAAATTGAACTAATTTTGTATTATTTTACTTTGATTTTATGTACTCTTATACTACCTTTCCATATCTGTTGTTGTTATTATTCTTTCTTCCTTTTCAAAAGTGATAGCTTGATTGTTGGATAGATTGGATTTAAGTGAGGCAGAGTTACAATAACTCCTCAACCTTGTTCTCTTTGCCATAGTCATTGAAGTCCAATAGCAGGACAAAAGACAGAAATACTGATACAATCTGAGGTTGATTATATATATATATATATATTCCACCTTTCACTTTCCAGTGTCATTCACAGATTTTCTATTATGATAATTCCAATTTGACTGTCTAGTTCTAATTGATAGACTGCAGTGAAGATGTTGTTTTATAATGGACAAAAGTACTACTCTTCAAGAAACAATTGCCCCCTAAGCTAAATGTAAAAGATATTTAACAGGAAAATGATCAGTATGATCCTTCAATCAGTTTACTTTACTCTGCATATCTGAATACTGTACAGTATCTGCAATGAATGTCCTTAAATGAGTATAAATTTCAGTTTCCTCCAATCTCCATAGTATTGTGTGTATATATTATTATTTTCACAGGTCCATATCAATTTCTATTTGAGTTCTATTCATTGAACAAGCACTTATTAAATACTTTGGTATAGATAAGGTGGTAGAAAAGGGAATTGGAAACCACTCCAGAACATTGTCAAAGAAAACTCCAAATTGGGTCACAAAGAGCTGGATGTGACTGAAATGACTCAACAATAACTATAAAATTTATAAGATATTTTTCTACACACTAAAGATACATTGAAAGAAAAAAATAGTCCTTGGAGTTAATACTCTACTGGAATTTAAACTGGAACAAAACATTTTAATAATGATTTTCAGAATTTCAATAAATAACAACATATATAGCCATATTAACTTTATCATGTTTCTTATTTCTTTGGTAATATAAATATTTTTTAAAATAATGTTAGACAGAGAGAACATTTGGAACTCCAAAATTTTAAAATATGCTAAAATGATTTTCATGTAATTTTTATAAAATAAAATATTTTAAAACAAAAATCAAGCTAAATATATCATATGTATATATACATGTTGATTTGTCAAAATATTTATTATTGCCATGGAAAATTATTTTAGAAGTACCAAACAAATTTGCATGTTTCCTATTGATGGTGAAGTTTTCTAGATATTCCTAATTGCATGAGATTGTAATAGTTGTCTCAAACCCTGTGAGTTAAAATAACCCACTTGGATTCAAGGATACTAAAAAAGAGCTTTAATTAATATAGTTCAATTCCATTTAATTTGACAAGTATTATTTGAGTTTCTCTCATCTCTGCAGTCCTTTACTTTTTACTGGGTTTATTTAGAGGGAACTAGCACTGCTACTCTGATGTGGGACTTGATAAGTCCTTTTCAGGGCTGCTCATTTACTTTAGAAATCCACCTTACCCCATGCTCATCTGTGACTCTAAGAAGCTGTAGCATCAACTGTACCCCACTTAAACAGTCTCAAGAAAATAGTTAAACCAGATTGGGAGTACACTACTGGCCTCACAACTTTTTTTATAATTAAAAATTTTTTTATTATTATTTTTTTAAACATTTATTAATAATCATTTTTAACATGGTTACCTGATTCATGCTCCTACTTTCCCCTTCACCCCCTGCACTCCCCCCACCCATGGCCAATGCACATTTCCACTGGTTTTGTCACGTGTCCTTGATCAAGACCAATTTCCAAATTGTTGGTAGTTGTATTG
>NC_058130.1:454992521-455040766 GCF_016433145.1 Gracilinanus agilis | reverse complement strand
GTGTGTGTGTGTGTGTGTGTGTGTGTGTGTGTGTGTGTGTGTGTGTGTGTGTGTGTGTGGTGGGGGTGTTCAGGGAGAATTAGCACCTCTGTAGTAAGGGTATGTGAAGCTCTTTTCATGACTACACTTCCACCTTTTTATTCAACTCTCACTTGTGTCTCCAGAAAGCTGTAGTATATGCAATGGCCAAATTCCAGTACAATTTTTACTACAGATGGACTAATCCAGTGTCAAGGTAATGGAGGATTATCAAACTCCTGAGTGAATTAAGAAGCATACGAAAACTTGTCCTAGTGGAATGGATGGATGAGAATATGTTGTTCCAAATGACGTGAAGACAGCTAATGTAGACACTGTATGTAAGACAGAATTCAGTCAGAAATCAGAGAAGGCAAAGTCATCCACTTCATCCTTGGACATCACTAATGTTCCTAACTTTTGTTTTTACACTGGTCTTTGATGACTCTGGGAAGAGAATGAGTGATGATTTTGTGCAATAATTTTGTGCAATTCTGCCTCCAACTCATATGACATCAGTGTTTCTTGGCATAAAGAAGGGACTAGTAAGAACAACAATAATGATGTGCCAGCCATTGTGTTAAGCAGGAATATAAAAAGAGGTAAAAAGATCATTCTTGTCTCCAAGAAGCTTACAATTAAATGGAACAGATAACATGGAAACAAATATTACAAAGCAAGCTAAATACAGACTAAACTGAAAATAATTAAAAGAGAGCTAACACTGTATTCGAGAGGGGTTGCAGAAAGTACAATTTTAGTTTGGGAATCAAAAGATATGAAAGAGATAGTAATCAGAATAGAAAAGGAAAAATATTCCAGGCATTGAGGACTAGCAGGGAAAATGCCTGAAAATAAGAAATGGAGTGTTCTTTTCATGGAACAGCTAGAAGGTCGGTGTCACTGGATTAAAGAGTACATGGTGAGGAGTAAGGTTTAAGAAACCTGGAAGAGTTGGAAGGGGTTAAATTATGAAAGGGTCACCAAATAGATCATATTTGTATTTAATTCTGGGAGCAATGTGTTTGGATCTTCATTTAATGTGTGAATCTATGTATATGTGTGACTATATACATACATGTGAATTTATCTTCTGCTCTGACTACCTAATTATCAATACCTAAAATGGAGTCTAGCACTGAGTAAGGATTAAATATTGATTGATTGAGTATAATAGGCATTGTTGGATATGTTCAGTTGAAAGGATACTAGGCTGCAAGTCAGTAGGAATATCTATATTGATATGATATTGAAAACTTGTATTTGAATCAAGGTCTGCATTTAAAACAATTTTTCAAGTCTCAGCACTATCATTTTGAGGAAGTCAGTTAACCTCAGTGAACCTTGATGTTCTCTTCCACAACATATTTTAGATTACATGATGGATAATGTTGCTTTTAATTCTAAATCTATGAAATTATGATGAGTTTGGGTTCTGGTTTACTTCCTTATTTGGTATATAATCTATTTCAAGTTACCACACTTCATTAAAACTCATTTTCTTACCTTAAAAAGTGGAGGCACTAACACAGACACTATCTGCTTCTTGGTATGTATAATTATTGAAGGAAAAAGCATATTTGTAAAGTGGGTGTCAGCATAAAGCCAACAAACATTTATAAGGTGCTTACTATGTGCCTGGCACCTAGCAAAAGTAATACAATGGTGCACTGGAGCCAGTTCAGACTGGGGTATTTGTACTCATTTATCCATTTTAAATGACAGAATTTGTATCCCATAAATTAGGAAATGCTTCAACTTGAAGTTTGTTTTGTTTGTAAATTTTTAGACTTAATAAAGCAATGAGTAAATAGTAAATAATAGATTAAATTTAAATGTGTAAATCAGATTTTTTTTCATGGAGAACCAGTTACTAAACACTTAACAATTCACTGCTGTATGTCAATGTCCCATATAATAATTCTTGCAAAGATACACTCTGATATGTAATTCCCCCCTTTTTTAAAGGCTAAAACTGAGGAATATAATTATGGATTTACCAAGCAGGAGGGGATTCAAGTTTGGGCCTGGTGATACAAAGTATCTTTTATTTTTTCATATGAATCCACTCTAGTTATGTAGCAAGATGCTCATTGCAATGTGACATCAAGATGATGTATTTTCTAGTCACAGCAACTCATGAAAGTCATCTATTATGTTATATATGGTGTGATCTACACCAACGCAGGGAATACACCAACTAAAAAAAGTAGATATCTGATATGTAAGTGCATAAAATGATTATGTGACAAGAGTAATAGTTTTACCATTGTATTCACAGCAAAAAGAGAAGAAATGCAAGTAACGTTTATAATAAATGGTGAATTGGTGAATATCCCTTTTCAAACAAAACAAAGCCTAATTGTGTGATAATCAAAACATAATTGGTATACATTAAGTTCTTAATAAATGGTCATTCATTTCTCTCATTTTTTTTCATCCATTCATAGTTATTAGTTCAAAACTGATTCTCATGTAGGGGCTGAGATGGTAAAAATCTGTGCTGAGTTTCCTATGAATTTATATGAAGTAGGTTTTCTGTGGATTTATTATGGCTCCATAATAGGAACATTAAGTAGAAAGTTTTCAGAGCATATCTTGTTATGCATGCTCTGCAGAGTTCGAAGAAAATTGGGCTGATTTATAATAATAGCCCAACTACAACCTACAGAAACTGTTGGGTAACTATGATTAGAGACTATACTATTAAAACTTGGAGTAAAGGGCATAACCTAGCAAGGAGTCTCCAAGTACTAGGATAACAAATACACTTTAAAAATACCAACAATTTGTACTAGTATGTATATGTTAACCAAGATTACATTGGTACTTTGATGTATCTATGAATCATCCAAAAACCCTGACTTCTCATTATGGATAACTCTTGTACATGTGCTTCAGTAAGTAACCTTAGGTTCTATACAAGCAAGGTGGAGAATGGAAAGTTCTTTACTGTCTGAAATGTATGGAAGGGACATAACTTCTAATTGATCCAAATAATTGGAGGCAAATTGGCATACCTCTGAAATATATGCAAGATATCTTCTTGGAAGAGAAATATATATGGTTCTAGAAATTCCTCAGGAGAGATGTATGAAGAGAAAGAAAGATGTTTGAAGTTGCAGATATGTAGCCCATATTGTAGCAAGGTGGAGATCTTCAAGTTTCTGTTGTTTGTTAATATTATCAGGTCAACCACATTTATTTATTAACATGGATTATATTCCAGATAATTATTAAGTGCTAATGATAAAAAGAAAATCAGATATATCGATATTTTTATCCATGTTGACATGTATATTTATATCTGCCATCTATATCTATCTTTTATATGTATAGTTATCTCTTTTCATCTATCTATACAGAATCTCAAGTAAAAGGAAACTCCATCTGGTCTTTTAAATAAATAATATAGTTGTAAACATATAGCAAAAATTGAACTTGTGCCTGATCTGCTTCATAGTACCTTGACTCATACTCAAGAAAATCCTTTACATATGATTTAATTCTGAAATTGAAGAACCATCAGTAGTAGTTTGTGAGTAAGATAGAGTGACCAATTTTACTTTAATATATATGTAATATATATAATATTTTAATATTATTCCTCAATGACTTTATATGCTAATCTTTTGATCTGACTCTTTCTTTATAACAAAGAAAAATAGTTATAAATGTCCTAATATAGTAGTCATGAAGTACAATGTAGCATTTTTTGCTCTGTCATGCTTCATCTTTCTCCAGAAAAGATTGTAGTTTTCATAGGATCATACAATTAGAGGTGGAAAGAATATTAGACACCACTGAATTAGACCTCATTTTATGTCAGGAATTTAAGGTCTAAAGAGGCACAACTCTGGCTGTCATATCTTCTCAGCCTTCAATTATATCATCATTTCTTTTCATTTGCATTATCAAAGTCATTCTTTATGTTATTGTTCAAGTTCTGACTACTTCATTCTGTATTGTATCAAGGAAATACTTAAAAGGCTAAAGAAAATTCCTATCTCAATTATAAATAAACATTTTCTTAGATATTTGTCACATAAAAGTAATTTGTCTTAACAATTGCTTAAAATAATATTGTAAACTTGACTGAGGATCCCTTTGTTGTTCAGTCACTTTTTTTACAGTCATGTCTAACATTTTGTGACAGATTTGGAATTTTTGGCAAAGTGATTTGCCATTTCCTTTTCCAATTTAATTTATAGATTTGGAAATTGAGGTAAACAGGGTTTATTGAATTAATCCAGGTCACATAGTAAGTATCTGAAGCCAGATTTTAATTTAAGTAGATATTTCTTCTTCTAGAATCTAGAATCAGAACTCTAGAATCAGTGCTTCATGCACTGTTACCTTGCTGCTCAGACGAAATTCCATAGTTTTGTCTGAATTTAAAATTTGAAAATTAAGACTTTTGACTTCCAAATTTAATTTCCAATCCAGCCAATACCTAGCAGTCTACTGATTGTTGATTGTTATCATCTAATATTATTAATCCACATTGTGACCACTATTAAGAATGTATGCTTAAAACCAAAGAAAAAGATTAGGGGTTTTCTTTCTTCTTTCATTTCACTATTTTTGTTAACAAAATAGAACCAGAGATCATAGAATATAAGATGAGGTTTATAAATTTAAAAAAAACATACCCTTGAAAAAAATGTTATGTAGTCTTTCACTTTGCCTGAAATAAATTCCATGCTATATGAATATAATTATATATACATATTTAATAAAATCACTAGTATATATTTCTATATAAATTAAGTGAGAGTGTTATATATTGCTTTTAGCAAGGGCACCTTTGACCATTTTCTCTAATGATTCCCCCAAATAAATGTGTACTTCTCTTAATCAGAATGGTCACATTTTCCTCCATATTTTGGTCAACTGGGGAGCAATAGGAGACTATATGACTGCTGTGGGCAACAAGTAGGGAAAGGAGAAATGGAGTGAAGGGATGTGTGTAGAAGTTCTTGGGATGGCCTAAATAGACAAACTTTCCTTTTTTTGATAATTTTGCCTAGGGCCAGGCTTTTTTACAATAAATTTTTTTTATGTTTCAATATTTTCTTGTAAAGGTTTCAACATCCTTAGAATCAATACCTACCTTTTAGAGAAATTTTGCTGCTCAAGAGGAAAGGAACTAAAACTGTAATTCACTTTTCATTTTTACATCAACAGTTTATTATAAGTAGAAATAATTTGTAAGATAATTAAAATTTTTGGATTTAATTATGTCAATAGGATATTGTAGTTGAATATACTATTTTTCAAAGCCATATTTCATCTATATCACTTAGATAATTACCTGGGAGTTTAAGATGATTAAAATGAACAAAGGTTTCTTTTGGAGATTTTCCTGAGAGATGCTTTCCCATCTCTCAGGGACTCTAATTTCTGGATCACAACATCAAAATAACAATCTTCTCAAATTTAGGTCATATTTATCTAAGAAAAATGTTTTGAAATAAATGGAATTATGTTATTGCATTTTTACAACATTTGTAAAAATGGGGTAAAATCAGGCAAAAGGGAAGCATGTCATAAGTATTAGTGATGATACCTAGACTGATCACTGAAATTCATTTCTAGACTTAGGTTTAGACATGAAGAAGAATATTGCTCTTATCTTTAAGATTGTTTTAAAACAGGCTTTCTCAAACTATTTAAGTGGAACCCATTTACAGGCCAAATTTATATCTTCTTATTTATTCACTTCATTATTTTATTTGAAATTTCCTGTTAAAGTTATCCACTATGTCTACAATTTCATTGATCTGTATACTCCTTACAATGACTGAGATCACAACCTATCCATGGTAATCTTGTACAATTCTTGTTTGTTACTTCCTATAAATCAGTAATGGAGTATACATTCAATATGCTAGAGCCTTCTGCTCATTTTTTTGATATTATATGGCTTCCAATTATGCATGTGTTTGTTACTATGTTATCTGCCATTGTCACTGCATTACTAGTTGCACCTAGGTGACCACTGGATGGAGTGCTAGGCTGAGAATCTGGAAAACCTGAGTTCAAATTTCAGATCAGACACTTACCAACTTGGCAAGTCACATAACTTCTATTTTCCATCAATTTCCTCAACTGCAAAAGGGATGTATTAACTGCTCCTACTATTCAGGTTGTTGTAAGGATTAAATGACATAATATTTGAGCATATCTGACACTTAAGAAGAGCTATTTATAAATGCATAATCTCTTCCCCTTCCATTTCTGTTGTTTTTCCTGTCATTTATTTGATAACCTTTATTTTATCTAGCCTACAAAAATAGCTTGTTCTTAATGGTTTGCAAGTTTCTAATACCATTACCCACATTTCTATTTCCTTTTAATGATCCTCAACTTAAATTTCTTGGAAGCTATTATATTTCATGATGTTGGCCTCACATTAAAAATATCAGGACTTCTTTCCCACTTTTTTTCTCAAGGCTTGTAAGTTCAAAGGTAAATAAATGCGATTTGTTAACTATTTTAAGTTTTATACGCATATTCTAAGTCTTTTTAAGTTTTTAAGTTTTATGAGACTTAACAATTATTTAAATTTTATAGTCTAAATTAATAGATTTGACAAGGAAATTTATATACCATAAGTTATTTAAGTCTTTGTTCTTCATGGAATCAAAATAATGCAGAAGAGGGATTTCAACCTAGACCTTCCTAATTGCAAAGCCTTTTTTCTCTAGATTATGAAATATTTCCTCTCAAAGAAAAGATATTAATATTAAAAGAAGTGACTTTAAAAATAAAACCTTGAACTCACTGAACAAATGGCCAATATCCCAAACATCAGTCTTTAATACTGAACTGTTTGAGGAAGGATTTGAACTCAGAAATATAACATTTACTGTCTCTAATACTGACATTCTATCCACTATGCCATTTTGTAAGCCCAAGGAAAGATAGATAAATAAGACACATTTCCTGCTTCATAATCATCTTAAAATATATGAGAATGGGAACTTGTGTGGGATGCATATAAATAAACACATACACATACACAGAGACACACATATAAACACAAGTACATATTACTCATGTACATTATCATAAACATGTATATTTTTTGAAACATTTACCTAATACTCATCTTTATATTTCCAAACAAACTTTTTTTTAAAGCAGATCTGTTGCTTCATTATTACCTGTAACTAAAGATAAAAAAAATTTCCCTAGACCAAAGCAACTAATCATCTCCTTTGTACTTTATAATTTTAAATAGCTGACTGAGGCACTAAGAAGTCAAATGAATTACAAATGTTGAATAGTCAAAATGTGTCAGAGAAAGAACTTGAAAGTAGGTTTCTCTGACTTACATCCATCTGTTTTCATAATAAGGAAAAAAAATAACTTCAATAAATAGGATTATATGAAAAGTCATTAGAAAAAATATGAAGTAGTATGGAGGTTATTAGGGAAGAAGGGGGCAGCTAAGTGGCACAGTAGATTGAGTACTGTGCCTGAAGTCAGGAAGACTCATATTGATGAGTTCAAATCTTGCCTCACAACTACTAGGTGTGTGACCCTGGGCAAGACATTTAAACCACCTTGTCTCAGTTTCCTTGTTTGTAAAATGAACAGGAGAATGAAATGACAAACTATTCCAGTGCTTTTTCCAATAAAACACTAAATGGGATCACAAACAATTGGACAAAATTGAAAACGAATGAACAGCAGAAATTATGAAAGATAATTTTGATTTAAGAGAATAAGGAAGGAATTGCTTAGCACAATGATTTGATGATTTGTACATAGTTGGTATGTATATATATGTACAAATATACATATATATATATATATCATTGTTGAATATATATATATCCCCCTTCTTCCCTAATAACCTCCATACTAGTTCATATTTTTGTAATGACTTTTCATATAATCTTATTTATTGAAGTTATTTTTTTTCTTTATTATGAAAGCACCCTTGACACTATGAGCTGGATGTAAGTCAGAGAAACCTACTTTCAAGATCCTTCTCTGACACATTTTGACTATTCAACATTGATATATGTATATGCATATATCATCATGATATATGTATATATCAATAAACTTTGTTGATTCTAAAATGGAAGAAAGGTTATTAAATTATATATTGTTGTTTCTAAAATGGAAGAAAGGGTATTTAATTGTATACCCTTTCTTCCATTTTAATTAAATTATATATTGTTTCTAAAATGGAAAAAGGGTTTAAAACCTTTTTCCATTTTAGAAACAACAATGTTTATTGATTCCAAGGGAGAAGAGTGGTAAAGGCTATACAGTGGGGGTCAAGTGACTTGCCCAAGGTCACATAGGTAGGAAAATTCTGAGACCAGAAGTGAACCCAGGATCTGCCATTGCTAGACCTGGCTTTTCATTCACTGAGTCAAAGAGCTGCCCTCAATATTTTTTGTTGTTAAACTTAATTGAATTAATGAAGTATATTGTATTTAAAGTTGACCCGGAAGAGGGAGCGGCAAATTAAGTGGAAGAGAGAACAGACATTATGGGCTTAATGAATTGCAGTGGTCTTTGCAATAGGCCAAAGCTTCATATGTTGGATCGAAGTTAGATGAATAAAAATGGAAAACAAATTGGAGAATAACCCTATTTTGGACTGAAAATAGCTTCGGTATTTTCCACTCATATTATCCACATTCTTGTCATTATGTGTTCGTCAGCAACAACAAAATGTATATTAACTTTAGTGCTAAATTCTGGTATTCAATAACCTCAGTGTTCCCCTATGTAATGTAATTAATTACTAGCAAAAGAATAATGACAAATCCATGTCCCAATTCCCTCTCCTACATGCATTCCCGGGACATTATGTTGACTCCACTACTATGCTAAAGAAAGAGTAGCTCCTCAATTTCAATAATAATATTTAATATTCTTATGAATATGAAGTACAAACTTGAGAAAGAAAACATTTTATGTAGGCCTTTCAATGATTATTTCATAGTCTAAGGAAATCGTTCTTTTTGCTAAGTGTCTTACATATATTATAAATGGTGAACAAATTTTTAAAAATTCATTTGTTTATATCTTTCATGATACTCAGACCTTTTATCTATCTTATTCCTTTCTTAAGCATTTATTGAATTCATATAAGAAATAATTTGATTTTTTTTCTCTGTTGGCAGTTGGCAGAATATTTTAATGTTCTGTAGCAATCCCTGGTGTAAATTGCAGTCTTCCCTGCTTGAGTGGGCTTAGTCTCTATTAGCTATTTTTATTTACATTAACTATCCCTGCAGAGCTAACAGAACAAAGGAGAGTGATTTCTAACCTCAATATTATTCCATTTAGTTAAAAGTATTCACATCATAAACACTTTCATTTTTTAGCGGAAAACTGCTTTGCCAAGTTGAAATGTCTTCCAACTACAAAAAATCAGCAATACCAACTGTTGAAAATGGTTTTGCACACAAAAAAAGCTTCTCACACATTAAACGCAAATAAACTCATGGACACACACACACACACACACACACACACACACACACACACACACCACACACACACACACACAAACTTTCCAGAGGTCAAAGTCAACCTTAAGACATAATAAAAACTTTAAAAGACGAATTAATCTAACAAATAGAAAAAAGTCTTGTAAAATACAATGCCAAAGAAGTAGCTTAACCAAAATTGAAAATATTCACTGCTAAAGGCTTAGTCAGTAGGTGATGATGTTTTTAAGTGCAGCAGCTTGTTAACTCTCTTTTAAAACAGAGTAGGGTTGTGATCTACATGGGTAGAAGGAGGACTGGCTTGGATGAAATCACAGATTCTCGAAATATTGAGGCAACAAAATTGTTTATCAATTGATTACATTTTACATAGTCCAGCCCAGTGGGCCACTGTGTGGCAGAACTAAGAATTTAGCAGATTTTTCAAATAGCATTAAATTTAGGATGAACAAAGATTTCCACCTGGATGATTTACCTCTTATACTTTCAGATATCTTGAGTGGACAGATGATAAAGAACTATTTTTACTATGTTATTCCATGTTTATTTCAGGCATATAAATATGGAATAAGATATCTGATGATGTGAAATAAGATTAACTGCTTGGCAAAAAATGTTTCTTATATGATGTTAGAATAAATTCTGCAGACTACCTTTTATAGAATTGTATATCTGCTTTCTTTTTAACTTTTATTAAAAAAATAAACAGGAATGTCTTCTTGTCTGTCCATCACATCTTCATTTCTCTTAACCCCTTATATTTCCTCCATTCCCCACCAATTAATCTCAACTATCCTATCTTGCTTTACCATTATTGAGTGAATACAAATTATTTGATAAAATAAATAGCTATATTTAGAAATTAATAAGGAGTTCTATGAATTATGTTATTTATGAGGAAAATAAAATAATTCATAGGCACAAAGAGCAGCAAGGACAAATGCAGTAATATATCAGTTGGATGATTATGCTGAAGTAATCAATCTGTAAATATTTATTTCATATAATTGTGCCCAATAATATTGGAGACACAAATAAATATAAGATGTGTTTCCTGTCTATAAAATAGTCAAAATGTAGTTTAAGAAACAAACTAAATATCATTGAAACAATTAGAGGACTATTAAATTTGAGTTCAATATTTCTTGAATGAATAACACATTGTCCTATGAATTCATATATATCATATGCAACAGAAATTTCAAGAAGTGGAAACATGTATAATTTTAAGTAACTCTAAAACAAATAAATTCAACTAGTATTTTTGAGTATATATTATGAGCAACACATTGTGCTAATTTCTAGAGATAAAAAGCCAAAAATACATGTTCCAGTACTCAAGGCACTTATTTTTATTAGCAGGGAAGAATTCATGTATGAAAAATACCACATGACTATTGCAAATTGCCAATATAAACAGAGGTGCTCATTATTTTCACTGTACTATGTCCTGTGAACACAAGAATAACAAAATAATCCTGGCTTCAAGGAGCTGACATATGCTTGAACTTTCATATGATCAATTGTATGTGATCAAGGAAAACACCGTTCATGGGGAAAATTAAAATTAAAAAATTCAAATATAAGTTCTAGAAAATAATTTCTTGTAGGATCTACCAGCAATGAGGAGAATCAGCATAAATTATCTATACCTAGTAGTACTTGATAAAGGCTTTGAATAAAGCTAGGAATTTTATAAAATGGAGGGAAAGTATTTTTGGGCACATAGGCAGAGATGGCACATTGAATGGCATGCATGGAAAACAGTTTGGCTTTCCATATATTTGTAAATAATTACTGTAACACAGAGATTATTTGTTCTTGGAAAGTATGAAAGAATTCAGCTGTGAAACCATCTGGACCAGGTGTTTGCTTGTTTTTATTCCAGGGTAATTATTTGCCAACTTCATTCTCTAAAAGTTGTATATTTCTATCTCACGCTTTCCCTAGAGAGAATTGTTTTCTTTTAAAATCTACTATTCAACATCATGATATAGTACCAGATGATCATTGGTTTAGAATACAAAAGAAGATAAGAATTTATCAAATCTAACTAATTTTAAATATAAAAATAATTGAGACAATGATAATGTCAAAGATTGTCTAAATGACAGAGGGATCAATATTATCAATAAATAGCAAAAACATGATTTATTCAGATATTCTAATTACACTGATGAATCTTGAAATGTTTAACTTGTTGAAATCAACCATGAGTAACCACAAAAATCAAAATCACAAAAAAGACATGAATCCAGTAAGACCTGTATCGATTTGCTAACTTCTAAAATCAAATCAAATCAAATCATTTTTCTCCTTTTAGATAAATTAGGGATTAAATCACTTTTACTCATTAAGTACATTACACAGTTCAGATACATTTCATTATACGAGGATAAATTCTTAGGGCATACCATGTTTTATGTTAGTTTATTCATTTTACCATAGAATAATTAAACAAATAAAAACAAAACAAAACAAAATGCTCAGAAGATTGTGCACAGCATTTATATAGTGTTCCAAGTTAAATATTAAGTGGCAGATGGCTGAATAGCTACACACATTGCCTGAAAATCAACCTAGTCAGAAGGATGCTATCTGAGAACAGGAGATTTGGTTAATATAGCTATCATTTTGGTCAAAGAGAGATATGATTAGACCAATCAAGATCCCACAGAGCATGATATAACAAAGCTGTTATTCAGAGTTAAGGTCTAAGGGTCTTGTAAGGCATGAACAAATACTCAGGAATATCATGAAATATTTAGTGCATGTTGTGCTACAAACCATAACATTCATTTTATCTTCCTAAGCATTTCTCAGCAGGTCCATAGCTCAATGAGTTTAGCAAATCACATGAAGTAATTTTCAGCTAAATTGTACGCCTGATTTTTATTACATTGAAGAACAGATGTTCACTGCATGTCCTGCTCATTTTATCCTGATATATATGTGTGTACATCTTTGTAAATGCACACATATATGTGTTTGTATGTACAGATGTACAGGTAGTCTTTCTATATCACAATTTTCCTCATAGCAGTTTTGATATCTAACTGGTTGGGGTGAGAAATTAAGTGGAAATTTTGGGGGAGTTTCATGGAAGTTACAGAAGACATGTAAAGACCAGCAGATGTCACCAAAAAAAATTAGAATCTCCAAAGTTAATAAAAATAGCCTATGACAAAATATTTAATGAAGATTTTATATAAGGTACTTTAAATGCCACATTAAAAAAAAAGAAGAAATTCATGCTTCTCTTGTACAAAGGAAAGGCCAAAATATTTTATGCAGATTTTCTAGATTGCCAGGCTACTGGGCCACTAACCTGAGATAGGGAAGGTAGGTATATACATATTTACATGTATACACATATACATGCATACATACATGTGTTCTTTCATACATTTATTGTGATTTTAGATATTTTCATTAATAAAACAATATAATAAATATTTAGACATCCAATAGATTCATGATTTCAGTGCAATATTGCTCAAAATTCATCTAGACATTCTTGATTTGTATGATTCTGCGCTAAACCTTTCTCTAACTTCCCAAAGATTTAACATCCTTCAAGCTTTCCTCTGGTTCAAATTCCATCAACACGAGAGGAATCTTGTCTATCTTATTAGTAGTGGAATAGCAATTCTAAAGTGTATAACTAATAAACCACAGACAAAATGATGTAGTAAGGAAAAAAACAAGTACCATCTACCCCCAAAAAATAATTAGAAAGTTGGGGTCAAAGTCCTCACACTTAATAACTTATGTCAATTAACAAATATTAATCTATTTCCATTTCTGCATAATGATTATGATACTTTTATCACCTAAATATGAAGAAAGTATTTTATAAACTAAAAATGTTCATTAAATTTAAATAACGTTACTGCTTGTGAGAAATAATCAAAAGAATAGAAGTATTGTTTTTTTTGTTTGTTTTTTTAAACCCTTGTACTTTGGTGTATTGTCTCATAGGTGGAAGATTGGTAAGGGTGGGCAATGGGGGTCAAGTGACTTGCCCAGGGTCACACAGCTGGGAAGTGGCTGAGGCCGGGTTTGAACCTAGGACCTCCTGTCTCTAGGCCTGACTCTCACTCCACTGAGCTACCCAGCTGCCCCCTTAGCATAGTTTTTTAATGTAAGTTCTTTTTCAGATATATAATAAGTCATCTAATTTTCCTTACATGACAATGATACTAGCTATTTACCTACATTCAACACACTATAGCAAATGCACTCTAGATAACCAGAACAACTTCAGGGCCTCTCACCATTTATGGTATAATTAGATTTGGTATTGATCTTATTATGGCATTTATTATTCACTAAAATTTTCTAAAATTAGCTCCTCCTTTTTCTTCTGATTTATACTTGAGGAAAAAAAAAGGTTAGCAAAAGATTCTTAAGGAACTGTAGCAAGACTTCATAAACTAGGCAGTCATTGGGGTAGGGCTTGTGAACAGTTGATTTGTTAATGTGATTAGCTAAAGCAACTCAAACTTAGAAAGGAGTTCATGGCTTCAGAGCCAAAGGAAGTAAAAGATGCTTCATTATAATCTGACAACTGGAAATTGAGGTAAAATCTTTCTTCTTATCATAATTGTGAAATTATCATGTGACTTTATTGGAAATATCACAAATAAAATTAAGTATTTAGCTATTAATTTCATTTTAAACTTTGTGGGAGACTAAAAGGAAGGTAAAGAGAAAACGAAATAGATTTCTTAGGATGTGCTGTTAAACCCTACATTCCTTATACACAGATATGACTATTTTTGTTGACTTTATTTATATTGTTGCAACTATGTATGTTTATTTGTAATTATTTTTTCTATTTATATAATATACATTTAGAGTTATATTTCTTGATATCATTTAAATTTTATTTATGTTTATGATTTTATTTAGAGTAGAGCAGCCAAAGATTACATAAACTTTATTTTAAAGCCTTAGCTTCTGTCTTAGAAGCGATACTAAATATTGGTTCCAAGGATAAGAGATGTAAGGGCTTATTAGTTGGGGTTAAGTCAACTTGCCCATGGTTCCACAACTAGGAGATATCTGAGGCCATATTTAAATCCAGGACTACATTCTCCAGGCCTGCATCTCTATTCATTGAGACATGTAACTGCTCTGATAACATTAACTTTTAGAATAGTCAAGAAAACTCTATATTTTTATTGAATTGGTCACTAACATAAAATACAGTTATAATATTAATTCACATTAATTCAGACCTTATTAATAATAAAAATTCTAGTATTTTATTTATTATAGTTCAAATAAGGTATTTTCTTCCTCATAAATTCTTTATATCAATGAAAACACATGTATTCCCTAACATTTTAATTGAATCCGTGCATGAAAACATATAGCATTTCATTATTTAATCCTCTGAATTTTGCTCCTCAAAATTAGTATAGTCACAAAATTTCTTCATGAGCAATTTTATTATGAAGTTATGCCATGCATCATTAAATTAGACTTGATTTTAGTACCTGAAGTGATGGCAGCAGAAATTTTAGAAACTGAAGGACTTTTGTGTTCTATGCGGTTCCCTTTCTGTAATGACTGTAGTGCTTCCTCTTCTCCATCAACCTAACAAGACTCTGCTCTAAAGTTTTCAATATATAATGCCTTCTAAACTACATGGCTAGCTGGGTTTTGATTCATTTTGTGATTTTCTGCTGCCTCTAACTGATTAATTGCTTCCATTTGTCACTTTCCTTAAGTTCATTTCCCCCATATATGTGCAATCATTTTCACTGACATTGTTGACAAAGAAATATCTACAATTGAATATTAGTTCCATTTTTGTGTTTTCCTAACAACTCTTCTTTACACTGCAAAGTGTTTGAGATTAGAAAAATGTTCATGAAGACTAAAAACAAAACACTCTACACTCTAATTGGTTATTCATTTAATCATTTGTGAGTCTATAAAGTGTGAATATAGAGGCATGGGTTAAGCACTAAGACCTTGAACAGAATGAAATGGTATGCCAGGCATAAAGTTGAGTAAGAATTGGAGTTTAGGATAAAGCACTGATAGATCCTGGGGACTAGTTAAGTCATATGCATATGACTTAGATTCCCCAATGTGACTCTTTTCACAATAACATTCCCTTTTACTGAAACTATTGTAATCAGTATCCTTATTCAGCCCCAGGGAGACACAGAAAAACAATACAGGTTCATAGGAAGAACAACCCCAGTCACAGACCACCCAATATCCCAAAATAAACCCTTAACTAAACTCCCATAATACAGAATCTTCCCCTAGAAGTCACTTCTCAACAAACCAGCATATAATGAAGTAATTTTAAAGATTTTTTAAAACTCTAACTCAGATTCCCATACACAGGTACCTGCAAAAACAGACCAGAACAGTCTCCAAGTTTCCTTCCTCCCTGATTTGATAGTTAACAATGTATGATAAATGGAGAAATTGTCATCAAAGGATAGTACATCCCATTGCATTGACTGAACTGCTTTCTCCACCCATAGCCAAGGAGACAAGTAAACACACTTTGAAAAATTATTAGTAACAAGTTCATTGGTAACGAGGTTGGTGTATGACTTGTTCACTGTCTCCAAGAAATGACGTATGTTGATTATGGAATATCCATACCAACCCAATATATAACCATAAGGAAAAAAAAAGGTATAAATAAAGAAATCAGCAGATGGCATCAGAGAGAACAGCCTCTGCAATTTCACTTGCACTCTGGCTCGTTGTCATCTCATTTCACCATGCCATCCTACCTCCAGAGACCCCTGGAGAAAAGAACAGGCTCTTCGCACAAAAGGAAAGCATATGAAAGTGGATATTGATTCACAAAACCTAGCCACATCATTGCAAAACACAAAATCATTACAAAACATCTGAAAATACATATAGCATACACACAAACAATTGATTGACATTACTGACAAAGCATCACAATCCACACTGTTCCTGTATCTCAACCAGAGATCCAATCCTACAACATGTATGATGACAGACAACATGTGACGGAGAAACAGAGAAGGAGAAAAGCATCAAGAGAAGGAAAGGAAATCAAGAAAATCACCAAGAAGAAAGATGCAAGAAAACAGTACTTGAAAGACATTGTGAAAAAACTTTTGAACTTTGAACTTTGCAAAAATGGACAATTGTACAAAGAAGAGGACAGAAGGAAACAATTTATGTAAAACTGGTGCAGCAATACCACAAAAACAAAAATTAACCTCACAGTTTAAGGAAAATGCAACCACAGTACATAGCATCAAGATACAAAAGAAATTTACAGACAATATAAAGAAAATTGACAACTTTGAAAACAAGAGTGAGTATTTTGCATTCACAGTACATAAAGAGAACACAAAACACAACACAAAACTGATATCTAGTCAAGACCTCATGTAAATAAGCAAGTGTCTGATGATTGTGTAAATATAAAATGTATATATATATATAGATAGATAGATATCTGTATATATAGATATCTGTCTATAATGTAAATAGTTGCAAGTCCCATAAGATTTTAACCACATAAGAAAATCAAGCAATTTTCTTGTCTGGTTAACATTGATATGCAGAACTAATGCTTGTACAAATGTATAATAGTGTAAATAATGTAAATTTTATACATACCTGTAACATAAGTTGGAAAAGTAGAGTAGAATTGTAAATAATAATACCTAGCCATGTCGAGACTACAGCATACTAACAATATAGCAGATAATTAGAACATTAGACATAGGGAAAATGCAGAAAGGGCTAGGGAAGTTCAAAAATTTTTAGCAAGCTAGTGCAAGGAATGAATAACAATAAAATATATATGTCAAATGATAGATAACTAAGCATACTAACATAATAAAATAGATTCTCAATATAAAACTTACATTGCATTTAATACATAGGTAGTTTAAACATAATTTGATAATGGCTAACAATAATAAAAGATAATTGTATTGCATTACTTGATAGACACAATAAAAGTAGAAACAAGTTAAAATTGTACTAAAATCATAGACAGGTTAAATAATAACTTAGAAGAATTTAAGGATAAGAAAATTGTTACACTGAAAATTTAGATATTGTGTCCAATGGAAAATTTTCATCTTACAAAATTGTTTTACACACTGTAAAATATTGTTATATAAATTTCAACCCTCATCCCCCTACCAACCTGTCCAAAACCCATCTTCAATTAGGAATAGATAGATAATTAGTATAGTGATAAGACAAGATAAGGATTTATTGGGGCAACTGGGTAGCTCAGTGGAGTGAGAGTCAGACCTAGAGACAGGAGGTCCTAGGTTCAAACCCGGCCTCAGCCACTTCCCAGCTGTGTGACTCTGGGCAAGTCACTTGACCCCCATTGCCCACCCTTACCAATCTTCCACCTATGAGACAATACACCAAAGTACAAGGGTTTAAAAAAAAAGATAAGGATTTATTATTTTGGAAAGAGGGGGAACATAAGATAGAAATAGGAAATAGTGATGCATGAATTAATTGGGACTTTTGCAAAAAGTCCCACCACACAAAAACAGGATACTGTAAGGATTGAACTTGTGTAAGGGGGATGGGACAAAAGGATCCAAAGAAGGAGTGGCTGACAGTTGGTGACAGTTGGTAACAGTTGAGACCAGAGAGGGAATTCTGGGGTTTTCTTGGGGAAAGAAGGAGAGGAGAGGTTTTCTAGCAGAGGTTCTCCAAGAAGAAGGAGAGGTTCCGAGGAGGATATCCCAGCTCGGATCCAGTCCTGAGGGCTTCCTGAGGATCTTTCTTTGGACACTGAAACCCCGATTCCCTGGTCAAAGGCATCCCATCTCTTCTCACCCAGCAAGACTTCAATCATCGAGTTAGCTAAGTTTTGGGACTCCATTTTTGTAGCTATCTCTTAGGCTCCTTCTCACATTACCCAACCTTGCTGAGAGACCCTTTCTGGTCTAACTTGCAATTACAGGAAAGGATAGAAATAGAAAATAGAAATAGAAACAGAAGGAGAAGAGGCAGAGGGAGACGCTGAGGAATGAGGAACCCCAGAGGTTCCCACCCGAGTGACGGACCCCATAGAAATAGAGAAAAGGGCACTCCAAAATCCCTCTGCCCTTCACCTTTTGGGGGGAAATTGATATAATTGATACTTTCAGGGAATAATAGTGTCAGCCAAAATGAGAAAAGGTCACCAACTACTTACCCAATGCCTTTTCACATGATAAAATCTGACAGTCTCACAAAAAAGAAAAAACAGCAAATCCTACAAAAAGCACTATTTTTATGACAGTAGACATTTTGAGGAATAGGTAAAAAATGTAACAGTTTAACTATTATCTTTAAAACATTACACATGCCTATTTGCCGAATCATTTGGAAAGAAATCTAATTTTCAAATATGATACAGTTAGACTGCAATTTGAAGCATTATGACAGGATTAGAAACACATTGTATAGTGGTTGGTTGTTCTTCTGGCTCAAGGAGGACCAAAATGACATCACTGGTAATATCTTTTGACTGGTTCCTAAATCATTCCTAAATTCCTAAATTTAAGTGAGGCAGAGCTATGGAAAGTTTTCAGCCACATTCTCTCATCCAGAGTCATTGAAGTCCAAGGCAAGACAAAAGTCATGATGACTGGCAATGACTCAAGTCACAATGGATGACCTTGATTTCTTCAATGTCTAACCAAGCACTCCATGCTTCCTACTTCCACTGCTGTCTTGATACAATTACTAGAGAAAAGGCATCAAAGCTAGAAAGATCTAGGTTCAAGTTTTCCTTCTGACATATATCTATTATGTGATATGGTCATTCATTTAGCTTCTCAGATCTTTAGGTAGATCTTGGAGGCTATAAATTGTAGAGATCTCTTTGACTGATAGAGTTTCCAGATGTGGGAGTCCCCTATGACAATGTAATTAAATGTTGATTTCCTATCTCTAAAAATACATGGAAATATTAAAAAAAAGTTTATAGTCACCAAAATAGAAGTTAAGTTATGGTATATTTGTGGATATTCTCCCTTGGTCCCAAGTCAGAAGAGTGGTGCTAAGGAAGTGTCTGAGGCTAGATTCAAACTCAAGACCTCTTGTCTGTAGGCCTGGCCTTCAATCCACTGAGTTACCTAGCTGTATCCCCTCATTTTTTGAAGAGAGGAGCAAATTTCTGCTATAAAATGAAAAAAAAGGTACATTTAATTTTAAGAACTAAATAATTCTGTTCCAGGAATTAAAGCCCACATCCACTATAATTGTATGTTGGTTCTTCTAAAAAAGAATTAATTCATATTTGAATTTTTCATAACTGCCAGTTATAATGAAAAGTGTATAACAAAAATTTTAAAACTAAAGGAATTTAAGACTATGCTATTGAAAATGAAATGAAATATATGTACATATATTTATATTTATGTGTATAAGTCAATCCAATTCTCAAATATTTATTAAATACCTATCATGTACCAGCTACTGTGAAAAGTACTGAGGATAGAAAAAAGAAAAAGAAAAAGAAAGCGAATTCTTGCCAAGTAGCTTACAAATGATAAGAGAAGACAATATCAAAAGGAAAATGAAAAGAGAGGGTACAGAAAAAGGTACCAGATAAAGGTTATGATGTTTTATGGAATTGAAATCACATGGAGTCCCTGATAAGAAATGGACAGTTTCCTGGAAAATTCTTAATCCTCTATAAAGGGAGGTTTTGGGAGAAAATTGTCTCTCTGCCTTCCAAAACTCCTATCAGAAATGGAGGACACTGAGGGAATGAAGAAAGTATTGAATAGTAAAAGCCGAGTCATATTGGTGAGATTTCAGGTGATCAGTTTATGGAAGAAACATGGTATTTTGTGGAATGGACACCAAGCAGAACTGTTAATGGCAAATGACAAATGTAACTATAAGAATTGGTAGAATTTTAAAACATAGGAAGTAACTACTCCATAAAAGTTATTTAATAAGATAAAAAATTTAGAATCAAAACCAGATATTATTTAAATTTTGTAAATACAAAATAAGAATGCCAAATACTCATAAGGGAAAAGCATAGGAATGGAATGAACATTTATATAGTGCCTACTATGTGAAAGACACTATGTTAATCCCTTTAAATATGAAGTATATATGCATACATATATGTTCATCTAGTTTATTTATATTTCTCTACTTATCTCTCTTTCTCTTTCTCATTATTTTACATACCTTATCTGGTTCAAGCATTTAAATACTGATAAAAATGTACTATAGGCATAGATATTGTCTCTGAAAAACTAAACTACATACTTGTGATAAAGCAGCAATTTCTGGACTCAGCTCCTAGAGGAGAAAAGAAGGTTATGTAAGTGACTGGAATGTCAGAGCTTGGCTCCCTGTAGTTTGAACCCTCCTGACTGCTTTTGGACAGCCCTTACTGCCCCAAGAGCAAAAGAATTAGCTTGTTGGGTATTGAAGTAGACTTCCTGGGAATTGTGTGAATTTGATATAAATTATACCTTCCCCTTTAGAAAGGAAAGTTTTGAAAATCCATTTCTGATTCCAGATCTCAGATTCCCCCTTTTACTGAATATACATGAATACCATGGAGGATGTTAAAAGTTTCCTGGGTCCCCACCATTCAGAAAATGCTTTCCTCTTGTCCCATGTGACTTCTAGCAGTCAAAAGACTGACCTCAGACCTTGACTGAGGTCAAATCTATCCAAACAGGAAGACCCAGAAAGGGTGTCATTTCCAGGCCTATAAATTAGTCATAGGAGGAAGTAGCAAGGCTATTGGGTCTGGAAATTTGCCTGGTGGTGCCACTCTCATTTGGTCTTTGGCTAGGAAATCATACTGCCCTTTTCACTTTTCCTGGTAGAGCTTCTTTTGGCTAGTTAATAGAGACAACTTACAAACTCAGATTAACTAGGCATGGCCAGGTGATTAGATGCCTTTTACCTCAACTTTCACAATCTAATAAATAATTTTAAATGAACATATAAACTCTAGAGAATTTTGATCCTAACCGTTACTAGAAAAAAACACCAATATCAATGTTACCAGGATGTTATTGGCTGTTTCATAACTAGATTGGCAGAGCAGTTAGACTGAAATTAAACTGGGCCCTGAGGGGTGATAGATGGGAATTTGGGATGAGGGAAATGAGCCAGAGTGGAGATACAGATTTGATGGAATGGAGGGAACCAGGAAGTGCAGGGGAAGCTCTCAGAATCCTGGGTTATAATTCTGAGGAAGATAACTGCCTTCAAGGAGTTGGGTTTGGACTCTGGAGAAGAAAAATCTCCAAAACCTGTCTCTTGCATCCTATTGACCTTCAACTTGTTCCTGAGAGAATCCAAACAATTCTTGACCATCTTTTTGTTCCTATACTCTGTTACAACATCTAGAGAAGTCTCAAGTAGGAATTTCCAGAGTCATAGACCTGAACTGCTTAGTTGCTCCACTACCATCTGTGACTTTCATTACAGACTATAACAATGTGGACCTAGTCTAGGAAAGTTAAGGATACTTGAGATGGTAGTCAAGAAGAGAGAAGAGTCATCTTGCTCTCTTAGCCTGAGAAGACCTTCATCAGCCCAGATTGGGTATACTGGTCTTATTTACCATCTTATAGAGGGTAGCTAGTTGAATGGATGGTGTCTCAAAAAAAGAGATTTCTCAAGGTGGAGGTAGCCCCAACCATTTCCCTACAATATTGTCTCTAATCCAGAGATTCAGATTCTTGCTGAGATAGAGTTTTGAGCCTGGAGAAGGAGAGCAGTCTTAAGGCAGAGATTGGGGAATTACCATTAGAAGTTAGAAAGACCCAAGTTCATTCCATCTTCTGTCCTGAGGAAACAAGCTGTGACCATCTCTTCTCCTACAGAAAGAGGTGTAGGCTATAGAAGTTCAAACAGAAACCTGTGGAGTCTGTGGAACATTGACTCCTGAGGATCTGGTTTGATTGAGCTGGTGTTGAAAGGCTCTCTGCTTCAGGCTTTAATGGCCTGGGGGAACTCTTTGAAGAAATCTTTTTACAAAAGCAACTAAAAGAGATAGAGCATCCATAAAGGATATGCTTTTGTTCCTTTTTGGTTGGCTAGGGTTGGAATTTATTCACACATGGACAGGTGAAGATGAATTCTCTTTTCACTTGAATCACAGAAGAGACACAAGAGATGAGGTGAAGTTCCTATAGGAAATTAGTTTGATAATATGAACTGATTCACCACCCCCACCTTTATCCTATGTCAGTAAGTCTCTGGGACAATGAGGTGTTACCTTCTGAGTGGAGCCCCACCAGGACAGATTCATGCTTTCACAATGGTTCTTTCCTACCATGGAATTATATAGGTGTTGGTTGATCAGTTTGTGAAATTTGAGCAGGAAGTTGGGGCCCTTAATATCTACCCAAGGAAGAAGTATATTCCAAAGATTTTGTTCCACTTGGATCATTCAGGGAAGGCTACAAAGGGCAGCCCATAGAAGAAAGGGATGCTCTGTATTTTTGTACATACTTGGTATTTTGTGTGCATCATTTCTGCAATATCTAGTCATGGAGACTAGCAGGCAAAAGGCAAAGGTTTATAACATTTTAATTGAGAGAAACAATAATAAAGGATGGGAATAAGGGATTCTACTCTTAAAAGCTAAGGGCAAACCACAGGGTCAAGGGAGGGACTTATCTATACTAATCTAAGACCTAAGCCAGGCAAGGCACAGAGAATAACAGTACTGGAGTAGGAATCCTCACAGTAGAGTCCAGAGATGTTTTCAGGATACCAGGAACCAACTCCTTCAGGACTGATGGTCCAAAGTAGCCCAGCAAGGAGAAGAAGCCTACAAGCTGTCCACCAGATCGCAGATCACTCCCTACTCAGTGTTGCCATGTAGGATAGATGTCCTCTGCTTCCAGCCATCACCAAACTCCAGGATCCCAGGGAATCAGGGCACAGCTCCACTAGTTCTGAGGTCTCCCAGGGTCAGTTACAGCTTGTCCCAACTACCATGGAGTCTGTCTCAGAGAGAGCAAGCCACTTCCTGCTTCCCCAATCCATGTGGGATTATCCAGCCCTTCCTGTTAGGTCTCCTAAATGATAACTTAATAATCTTCCTCACAACACTCTGGATATTAAAAGTATCTCACTTAATTTGTCTATGCTATTTTTTAAGGTGGTCCAGTGAACTCCTTCCCAGAAAAGGTTTGAAAGACTTTTTTTAAAGAAAATGTATTCTTAATATGCTTTATTAATTTTTACATATTAAGGAAAATTATTGTGTATTCCCCTGTCTTGGATCTGGATCAGAGATACCATTTAGTCTGCTACTTCTTGCATTTTCTTTGTCACTGGAAATCTCAAAACCATCTTCTTTTTAAACAGAATTTGGTCAGTAAAAGAAGACAAGAGTTCTTTTCCTGAGGACATGACTGTCTACCTGTCAGTTTTGGGAAGGGCTAGAGTCTGGAGGACCACCTCTTAATTATCTGTCACCAGTTAAAGATGCCTTGAGGTGTTCAATGGAGAGGATGAATAATGAACTAAAAATCTTTTTTATCAGGTTGCCTGATCCAGCTAAGGCCATCCTTTGTTAAGGGAAACCACCATGAAGGCCTATATCACTTTGTCACTTATGATCCTATACTTACCAATAAATCTTATATAATCAATAAGCTTATACTATTATCCAAAAAATCAATCTCTCAAAGTAATTTTAATCATAACAGAACAACTGCTGACATTGTTAAGTTGTTTATTACTTTATATATTAGTGCGAAGTATCTGTTGTTAGAAGATGACTTTTTAAAAGCATGAGAAAAGTTAAATTGTTACTATATAACTACGTTGGGTATGTATTTACCTGGAAGAAAGAAAAGTCCTTAGTTAATGTTGTGATACTTCTGAATAACTAAATGAGGGTGAGGAAGAATCCTGATTAAGTCAGTGTAGGAGACAGAGGCAGCCATTCTGCAGGCCTTCAGGGTAAGGTGGCAAAGATTTTATATCATTCTTCTGATGAAGCTCTTAAATAAAGGGGATTTTTGTCAGAGGAACTGGAGAATACCAACCTAGGTCATGGTACAGTAAACTCAAAATCAACTTAGATCCAAAGAGCATTTTCATTGAAGAAACTTATGAGCTCTTAATAGGATGAAGAACTTTTAGCAGTTATAAATTTCCATGCAGAGGATCTGATATTCCTGGGGCTTCTCCTGAACAGCATCACCACCTCACATTACGAAAATAAACCTAGTAAGGTGGGAGAAGGTCATCATCTATATTGTAGCTCTGATTTTCACATTATTTCTCTGCTACTTTATTCTGTATGAGGACACTATTAACTTGAAAGATGTGGAGTCACCCACCACATGAACATGAAAAAGACATTGAGATATTTTTTTTTATATATAAGGAGGGAGGCAAGTCTTAAGAGTTCTGCTTTTGTATTTCTCCATTTAAAAAATAATTATTTCCCTCTTTTTTCTACCTTTGTATTATCCATGACAAGAGGATTGTTGAGTTGCTTAAATAATAGAAAATACTTCAAAATATCATTAAAACCTTTCCACCAAGGAGTGACATTACACTAGAACAGAAGTTTGCTGATAATTCCACCAACACAGATTTCTTTCTACACATAACCTTTACAGAACTTCCTCTGAGTCCAGATTCTTTAGCAACTTCCCTGGTGAGGCTTCATCTCATTACCAAACCTACTTGGCCATACCTCATCTGACCTAGCTTCCTAGACTAGGGCTTATAATAAGCTCATGTGACGTGTTGTCTGTATCTCTGCTGTTTGGTGCATGCCTAGAAACATTCATCAAATATATATCTAGTTGGAGATGAGGAAGTCTATGTCCAGAGAAATGAAATGTATGTATATCCATGCCATATAATGAATTCGTTATATGTTCTCATATTAGGACAAAATATACATCCTTCTCAGATAAGTGTTCAGTGACTCATAAATATCTCATTTGATTCCAAAGATAAAAATAATCTAATAGAGCTCTGGCATTAGGAGAACTCATACAATATTTTTCATGATCATAAAAATTAATTGTTAAAATGATTCTCACCCAATTTTCTCCTTATTCCAAGATCAGAGTTTTTTTCACAGTGTTTTCACATTTCAAAATTGATAAAGGAGAAAAGGAGAACGAGAGATAATCACTTAAAATTCATATATATATATATAGTGATATATATATATCACTGATTAGGAATGGAAAAGAACTATATGACATGAATGTTTTTGTTTCGCTTTTCAAGATAAAGGTATATTGAGAAAGATACTCTCTTTTACATAGTTTACTTCCTAAAGTTTAATCAATGTAAAAGATAAGATGTTGCCAATTGGGTTCCAATGAAAAAACTTTTATTAAACAAATTAAATCTTTGAAATGTTTGTATGTTTTACCCAATTTTATCTACAAGTAAAAAGACCTTCCAGAATACTTTATAATTGAGCCTTTGTGCTCTTTCTACATCAAATATTAAGCACAGAGAAACAAAGTATATCAAATTGATTGTTCTCATCTATTTTATGACTAGTCTTTTTTAAAAATAATTTTAAAATTTTCAACAAAAGCAATGCCAACAAAACTGGTCTCATTTAATTCATTCCTTTTATGATGAATAAAAGCCTTGATTTAAGAGATTTAACTAAAATGAAATAAAACTTTCCTTTGACAACATAATAGTTTTTTAATTCATCACCTAATTATTTTACTTTTGATTTGGCTATCTTACATAAAATTTCCTGTATGTTGGGGTTTCATTACTTCTTTCACAAACCACTCTTGGGGCTTTAAGGAGTAAAGATTTATTGGCCTTCTTCAAGAATAATTATGAATTAAGGCTATTCAGGAGTAAAGCTAAAGAGCAACAGAAGTTAGGATTTATTATACTTTTATCACCATTATACCTAGGATAGTTCATTTAGAGTCATTCATTCAGTATATATACATATATATGTATTTATACATATATACAAATAATTCAAATATATGTGTATATACACATATACACATTCTGAAAAAATTATTCCAAATAGACCTCCCTCATATGAACATTAATATATATATATACAACTTTTATTTCCTAGAATATTTTCTCCTCATTTTCAAGAGAATATCCTTTATAAAAAAGAAAAAAAGAACAACTTAAAAATAAGACTTCAGCAAAACTAGTCAATATATAACCAAGTCTGACATGATATATTGTATTGCATATGCAAAATTTCATCTCCAGAATAGAAAATTCATATTGCAAAGTAGGCAAACTTGGACTCAAGAAGTCATCCCTTTAACGATTCATTAAATAAAAAATATTTTCCCTTGCCCATACAGTTCTAACATCATAACTTGTTTAACTTAACTTTTTCAAATAAACTTGCAATTTTATCATCTGTAAAATGAGAATAAAAATAGGAAGTACTTAACTAATTCAATACATTATTTCTGAGAATAAAATGAGATTACATAATCCAAATGTTTTTCATTTTTAAAGAACTAAATAAATTATAAGTATTATTCGTAGTAGCATTAGCATTTTAATGATGAGATTGCACACTTCTTACATGATTGCTGATTTTTTTTTACTTCTCAAATACTTTTCTCTCTATGTTTAAGTAAGTTCAACCCTTTTCAATTCCACAAAAGTTTTTGACTTGACAATAATATCATTGGGTAGCTAGATGACATAGAAGACACAGTATTGGGTCGGAATTCAAGAAAAAATGAGTTCAAGTCTAAGCTCAGAGGCTTATTACCTGGGTGACCCTCTGCAAGGAACTTAACTTCTGTGTACTATTAATAAAAAAGAAATTTTATATACAATTTGTTTTCTTTCATCTTTCATTTTGGAAGAGGACCAATGATATCACAAGGTAAGGACTTGGCTTGTGCAATAATTGGATTTAAATGAGGCAGAGATGCACATTATTGTCGGCCTTACTCTCTATCCTAGGGTTATTGAAGACCAATGACAAGACAAAAATCAGTATGACTCAGAATACACTTGATGACCATGGCTTCTTTGATGTCTAATCAAGTTCTAAATATTGTACAATGCCTACTTCTGGCACCTTCATTGTCCTCATGTGTTCCTTCTGCCAGGGGAAATATTCACCCCCTCTAACAGTTATAGTTTGAAGACCTGTCAGTTATAAAGCACTACCTGTCTCCTAGAGTTGTTGTGAAGAACAAATGAGACAATATATGTAAAGTGTTTAGCACAGCATGACACATAATAGTCTCTTCATAATGCTTGACTCTCTTCTAACCACTGTTCCATTTCTTCTTCTATTCAGTAATTTCTTGTATTATCTAATATATACTTTGTATAACTTAACATGGGTCCTCAAGTATACCCTGCTGAATATAGTAGACACTCTACTGATATTAATCAAGGATAAATTAGAGAAAAATGAAAAATTTTGCCATACTCTGAAATCTAATGTGTATTTGATTCTGTTTGGGAAAAGGTTAGAGATTGGCCTCTATGTAGTGTGGTGGATAAAGCACCAAACTGGAGTAAAAAAAAATCTGGGTTCTAATCCCACTTTAGGTATTTACTAGCTGCTTGACTCTGATCAAATCATTTTACTCTTCTTGTCCTTACTTTCCTCCTCTATAAAATGATGAGATGGGACTCAGTCACCTCTAAGGTCCCTTTGTGTTGAAATTCTTGTTATGCTATCTGCATTTGAAGCATTGCAGCAATAAAAAAATAATTATGTGATTTTAAAGATACTGATCCTGATTAGATGATACATGGGAGGATTATAGATATAGAATTTAAAGTCCCATAAAAGCCTGCTTAGTTTAGCCTCCCTCATTTTATAGATAAAAATTTAAATCCAATGATGTTAAATTAACTTTCCAAAGGTCATATTGGTAATAACATTAAAAGTGACATTTGAATTCATATCTTACAATGCTCAAACTATTACCATTTCTACCATATCACATTGACTCCTCAGAAATAATTGTGAATTATAAATTCCCAAAATGGATATTTGTATGATGTCTTCCACTTTTAACAGCACCCTATAGTAAACTAACTAATGGAGAGAAAACATATTTTTGCAAACAATAACTTGAGTCTATTTCTATTATGTGGTATATTTGTCATGGAGAATGTACTTGGTGGCACTATTTAGAAATATTTGCAAGTTTAAGATGGAAAGCAAAAAGGAAAGAAAAAAACTGTACACTTTTTAATGGTGTCTGCCATTTTCATTTTTGTGTAAGGAAGTAGACACTCCTCAAGCATGAATTTATTCTCTCACTGGGAAGAGCTACTCCATATTCACCAAGTTTACTCCATTGAACATATTAGAAAAATACAGCAGAGTGAGCATCTTAATTCTTCCGCATCCTGACCCCTTACCATATTACCATAGTTAGCTGCTTATGGTTTCAGCCTAATAGGTCACAAATGAAGGCCTTAGACTTGCCTGTCTTCATTTCTTCTGTAACTAAAAAAGCTTATTCAATGTGTTAGTCTTAAAAAATAATATTCTCCTAGGATCATATTTTAGAATTCTTATACTAAATGTAGAAAACTAGTATTTTTAAGCAAAAATGTCAAACTCGTTTTCTATTTGCTTAGATACTTTACAATTTTCTTCCAACAGGCCTCTGGTATAAGTGAGTACTTCCTTAGAGGACATAAAGACATGTTGACCCTGACTTTTTACTGGACTTACGATGCCCCAGTCCCCCGTCTTACACGTAACAGTCAATAGGGAAAGTACTTATTGAAGGACATGGCATATGTCTAAGGAAAGGCCTTCTCATAAGAGAAGTCAGGGAAAACAAAACTCTTAATGAATTCAATGATGATAAATAATATGTCATAATAGTGGGTACCAGTTCAATGCTCAGCTTTTATTGATTTGTGATTGGAAAGTGAGGGGGAGAGAGAGAAACCCAAAATACAAATAAGATATACACATGAACATGCAGTAAAACACATAAGAGCAGCACTGTGTTGGGGTCACAGGAACCCAGTGCTATTAAAATTCAAATTCAAATTGAAAATTCAAATTCAAATGAGAAGGCTTGGTCCCATGGGAGCCGCATACTCCTGAGAAGGGAAGATCTGCTCTTATGGAGGGAAGATATACTTCAAAATAACATTCTGACAGAAGGATATATAAATCCTTACCTTGGTGGCCACCTGGAGCTGTCCTATTTGCATGTTAAGTTTCATGACTTGTGGTATTTTTGAGGTACAAAGATGCAAGTGAGAAAGATAATCTTAAAGTTGATGATAGTATTTTTGGACACATGGTTATATTAGATTTAAAATCTTATAATTTTCCATGGCCAAATTTTATGATAATCTCTCCATTGCTAAATTGTTAATGAAATCTTCTTTAAGGCATATTCAACACCTAGAACTTATCAATAAGAACAGATTATCATTTTAATATTTGCCACACACTAAATAGAATGTTCCAAAGGTAAATATTACTTTTCAAAGTTATGTTACATACAAATACATATGAACAACATATAATGGCTAATAGAAACTATCCAAAGAATATTTCGTTTTTTAAAATGTATTTATTTTATTTAAAATATTTTTCCATAGTTACATAATTCATTATTTTCTCTATCCCTCTTCCCTCACCCCTCCTGAAGCTGACAAGCAATTGCACTGGGTTATTCATGTACTATTCTTCAAAACCTATTTACATATTATTCATATTTGCAATAAAGTGATCTTTTAACATGAAAAACCCAAATAATATCCCCATCGAACCACATAATTGATCATATGTTTTTCTTCTGCATTTCTGCTCCCATATTTCTTTCTCTAGATGTGGATAGCGTTCTCTCTCATAAATTACTCAGTGTTGTCCTGGATCATTGAATTTCTGCTAGTAGAAAAGACTGCTACATTTGATTGTGCCACAGTGTATCAATCTCTGTGTACAATGTTCTCCTGTTTCTGCTCATTTCACTCTGCATCAATTCCTGGAGGTCTTTCCAGTTCACATGGAATTCCTCCAATTCATCATTCCTTTAAGCACAATTTCCATTCACCATCAGATGCCACAACTTGTTCAGCCATTCCCCCATCAATGGACACCCCCTCATTTTCCAATTTTTGCTACCACAAAGAGAGTGGCTATAAATATTTTTGTATAAGTCTTTTTCCTTATGATCTCTTTGGGGTACAAACCCAGCACTGGTATGTCTGGATCAAAGGGTAGGCATTCCCAAAGAATATATCTGAGAAGAAACAAGGTATAAAATTCTGAATAGAAAGATCTTTTAAAATATACTAAAATCTTTGTAAAAGACTTGACTCTGACACATAATGCTATGTGGCCTTGGACAAGTTATTCAACCTCCAAGTACTCTAGGGAAATATCTGAAAGACTTGAAATTGCTAAATGAGTGCCTTCCTACACTAGTAGAAGTAACCTTGTATAGTAATTCTTTATGCCAATGAAATTAAGTCTAGTCCTTAGGACTTGTATATGTTGTGAGCTTGTATATATTGGGAACATGTTTGGATAATTTAATATGCTGATTTTGGAGGGAAAAATCCTGGGTTTTCCTACCACACAGGTAGTAATAACCTCCTTTGATATAGTTATATAGCCAGAAAAGCTGTAATGCACGATTGTTAGCAGAAGCCTTTTGCTTCTGCAATTTCAAACTGTCAAAAAATGCAGTTGGAGGTTTTAGAATCTTCAGAAAGTCAGTTGGAGCCTGAGGCTATAAATAGGGCTGAAGTCCAACATACAGGGCTTTTGCCTTCTGGCTTTTGCTTTGCCTGGGGGCTTCTGCTTTTTGGGCTTGGGCTTAGCCTGTTGACTTTGGCATTGACTTGTGCTTATTTTGTCTTGGGGAAATTTGGACCACTTTGATTTCTCTGGATCTCTCCCTGATCTCTCCATTACATCCCTGCTAATTCCTGAAGTTCTCTTTGGGCCCTGGGAGGAAGGGTGGCTTGGTAATTGGACATTGTGGGTTTAGTTTCTGTAGGCAAGTAGGGCATCCTAAACAAGTTAACACCAATGTAGGAATTTGATAAAATTTTACTTCAAAGGCAGTCAAACTTTCCTGACTGGGAGAGCCAGACTCTCTCTGTCTAAACCTCTCCTGCGACCCATCCCCCACCATCCAGCCTTCTCTCTAGTAGCAGTTAGAAAACCTAAAACACTCTGATTATTCCTGACTTTAATAAATCCCCTTTGTTACCTATACAAATCTCTGGTGAATCATTGTATTGAAGATTAAGGCAAGGGCTAAAGAAGGGAAGGAATTATTTTCTTTTTATTTCTTGAGGGAACTGTGGACATCCATCTTGGCAGGAAGTACCTATCTGAGATTTCCTGCAGCCATCAGTTTCACTGGAAAGGAGGAGCCCTTTTGTCTCCTCTCTCAAGGGACTTAGAAATTAACAAGAGAAGTCCTCCAGCCAGATATAAAACATTTCAGACTGGCCCAATTCCCCTGTACCTTAGAGATACCTTCCTAGATTGAAGAACCTCAGCCTATTTCCTCAGCATCCTCTGTCTCTAGCCTCGGTGAATAAGTCTGTTTAAGCTGCCCTCTTGTATACTCCCTGTCATTCCCTTACCTTCCTATATATGACCTCATTTAACCCTTCCCTACACTCAGTTATCTCCTTCATTCCCCTTCCAAATCACCTATATCCCTTTTATCCCTCCTCACTACCCAAATTGCATGAGACTTGCCTAGATTATCCATTTTTATAACAAAACCTATATTGTTAAAACAGCCAAAATAGGACAGTTATGTTCTGTTTCCTACAAGAACTCTTTCCTTTTGTTTTCCTCTTCACCAGTTTGTGAAGGGTCCACACAATTTATCCTACAATGAGAGCATTATGTACCTAAGAGGGAAAGGGGAATATTGTTCCCTTTCTCATTCCTTTTAGACTTTATGCTTTTAGAAGATTCTATCTCTGCCTTCGGTTTAAGTTCTTATTGGGAATTTTCATCAGAATGGAAGTTTGAGCCACAATGACTTTGGATCCCAATTTCCAGGTAGAATTGTGCAGCCGACCAGTCTGGCAGAGAAGTCATAGGAAGCCAGGGAACCAGTGACTTGAGCCAAAGAAAGTCTTTACTTTGAGACTGGGACTTTTCAATAGGAACTGAGTTGAATTATGAACCTAATTCCATTCCGCTTGACCCTCCAAAGACAATGAGTTGTTATGAAAGAGTTAGAATAATAACCAATTATAACCAATATCTTAGGGGATATTTGTGTTTTTTACTAAAGTGCTTTTGAAATCAATATCCCTTTGTAAAAGCTCATTTGACTATTATTGTCTAAATGGAACTGAATTATGGGCATCCACCTGATACAATTAAGGAAACAACATCAGTGTGGTCTGGAACCCCACCAGAGCCAATGGTATAGAGAGGTTAGGCACTACCAAACACTTTTAAGAGTACTGGATAATACTGGGGGATAAATGAATATATTATATATATTACCTTATATACCTTGCCTCCAGGCAGTGAAAGTCAGGGTAGTCTGTTATGGATAGATTATTTTTTGCAAGCTTTTGCGTGTTGGGATAAACAGTGGCATTGGAAGATTATTGCTAAAATATGTAGTACCTTAAAAACTCTGAGAAGTCAAGAGGGCTTTCACAATTATGTGTATATTTCTAAGGGAAAATTAATTTTCAGGAAGAACCCTTCTGAGTAAGGGTCATTATTCTTGACTCATTTTGAGAAGATGTCATAAGGTTAACTTAGCCCCCATTCCATATTTTTTGGCATCCTTTAAGGTAAAACTAATTGGTGAGGGAGAAACTTCTTTCTTCATTGAGGAAGTTGGTAAGACCAAAGGAATAGGACTTTTGAGGATTATTTGCCTAGGCAAATTATATAGAACTGCTTTATGATTGCTGATGATTATAAGCCAGTAGTGCAGATTAGGGTACAAGAAAATTGGCTGATTTTATAACTAACCCTTCTGTCAGAACCTTTTGTATATAGAACCTCTGTGGGAGAAATTGACTCCTTACTTCATAACAATGACTCAGAAAATCTGTTGCAAGAACTCTCTGACATTACCTGGTATCGCCATGTCAACTTCTCCCACAAAATGAAGGTGACATTATTTATGAATACATATGTTAGATATGTTATGCTAAGGAAGAGAGGAAAAAGAAAGAGAGAGAACTTGGATCATAGAATTTTAGAAAACATGTTAAAATTGTTTCTACATTTAATTGGGGAAATATAATAAAATATTACTAGAAAAAAAGAATATCTACATTAAAATTAAAAGGAAAACCAAACAGAATCTTTCAAAACAAAGTAGAATCATCTGAAAAGAAATAGAAACCATAGACCAGGAGATGCTTTCCAGGATGACTATGTGAATAGAAGCAACAATAGTGGCATTTATATGATCCATTAACATTTACAAAACACTTCATTATCACATTAAATTCTTTAAAAATGAAACAATATGAAAATAATTTATATATATATATATATATATATATATATATTGTGCCAGGCTCAGTGCTAAATTCTATATAAGCACATGATTCCATTAGATTGCAAACTCCAATGACTGTTTTTCTTTGCCTATTACAGTGCCTTGTTCATTGTAGACATTTAATAAATTTTAATTGATGGACTGACTGCCATAAGGTAATTGCTATTGTTAGTACCCATTTAAAGATGAGGAAATGGAATCTAAAGATAATGTTCAACCACGGAGACACAACTACTAAGTGTACATCTGCAAGTGAATGTACGTACTTGTGCTTACATGTATATACATATACATATAAACATGTGTATGAAAAGAAGTATGGAATAACATAGAGCTAGAAACCAAAGGTGCATAAGTGCATTTAAGCTTCTTGAAAAGGGCTTGGCAACATTTATACCAGAGTACTAATTCTCCTTGGATCCCCACGTACAGACAAAATTTAAAAAAAATGAATAAATTCCAAAGGAAATATTATATAACAAGGACATGTATATGGGGAGGGGATATGGATGTGGATTTTGTGGATGAATATATATATATAGTGAGATTCATATTGCAGAGTATATTTCTACACACATCCACATTTCACTCACCCCAGGATAAGAATTCCTAATATAATGAACAAATTTTGTAAATGGATGCTGAATTTCCTCCCCAAAATCCAAACACTAATATGATATATTTCTTTTTTGGAAATTTCAAAATTATTTTAATGAACCCAAACTTCTCCAGGAAACAAAGACATATTTTAATACAAATGTTCTATTGAAGTTGCAAATGACTGAAGGTTAAAGACATTATGGTCTCTAAAGGAATAAAAATTCACACAACTAAGAAGAAAATGAAGAGGTACGCATTAAGCAAGAATAGGCTGCAAAATATAATGTATAGAATAACAAAGGTGAATATATTAAGAAAATATATAATCAAAAAGGTACCTTAGTTAAATAGTGAGTGAGATGGAATACCAATGGATCGAATGTAGACTCCATTGCTATTCTCAATATGGTAAGAGAAAGTCACCATGGCTCAAATGATGTGGGGTGATGCCCATTATCTCATTTTAGTAATACCATAGGTGAGATTGGGTCAGGATTTACAGGCATGAATAGAGTAGATTAAGTATGCATATTCCACGAATATTTTCAGCAAACATCCTTAGCAAAACATTTATAGATCCAGCTGAGTATTAAATCCTTTCAGTCTGTGGTAGAAAGCAAGGTAGAATAGTTCACGACACCTATTGTATTATACAAGTATGGATTTGACACTTACTGTGTTGGAACTTGATTCTGAGTATCTGCATTCCAGTTTCCCAATTTGGACACACAAGTCTCAGGCTCTATTTCTGTATTATATTGGTTGGTAACATGAATAAAAAAAATAAATTATAAATAATATTTAAATGTTTTGCTACAGAAAGTTATTAGACACTAATAGCTATGTCTTTATTTGTTCAACTTGGTTTAATATACTTTATTTCTTTCGTTTTAATTAAAATAATTGAAGGAGAAATACAGGTTTATTTCTGAATTTTAACTATATTTTCCTTGTATTGCACTGCTTCATTAAAATGAAATTACCTTCAGGCAGTTCTGAAGTGGAATAAATAATATACTTGAAATATTTGAAGTCCATTTTTGTCTTTATTATTTACATAATGGTTGCACTATTGAGTTGCAATTAATGAGTAAAATTTATCTTCATTGATAGACTGAGATAAGCCTAATTGTACAAACTTCCAAGAAGTATAGTAGAATAGAACTGAGTAACTGTGGTTACAATTACAATTCTGAACACCTGGGCTACTAGTTTACAATCCTTTCCCTTAAGAAGTTTCTTAATTTATAATGCTAATAGAACTACATATATTTTCCTGCTGAGAAAATTGCTCAAATACACTTCTTTCCTAATTATTCTTTTCTGATTAGTTTAAAATGTTTCTCATTGTGATTTATTTAAAATTCTTTTGCCATATTAATTATATGGTTTTATACATATAAACATAAAGAATTATAATAATTAAGAAAATTCACTGTGAACATATGTGTATATGCACATATATAGAGAGAGCAAATTTTCAATTAGTTTTAGATACAAGGAGAAAGAAGCATATAACATTATAAATCTTTCATTGTATGGATTAATCCTAAAGATTAAGAAAATGATTCTTTAGTTTGTAGACAACTTGATTTTTTATTCCTTTCTCCTGCTGGATATTTAGTATACTTAATGACTAAGTAGTGTGAATTTTCTTGACTATTTTCGTGTGTCATAGACCTCTTTGGCAGTCAAATGAATTCTAGGTACTCTGTATCAAAATAATGTTTTTATATGAATAAAAAATGCAAAGAATTTCAATGGAAACCAAATACATCATATTGAATATATACGATCAAAATGATTTTTAAAAAGTTAATGGGTGGCAGGATAAGCACCCTTAAATTAGAGAAAAGGCTGACTATTGACATGGTTAGAGGAGTTATTCAATAATAGGTTTTTTGCCTCATGAAGGACTGTTAATAAGTATCTGAAATACCTACCAGAAAGTTGTAGTCCTTTTACAATAAAAAAAATGAACTTCATTTTTACTTTTTGGGGAATTAAATGATAAAGTTCTTGGTTTTAATCTAATTAGCACAAAACTGATTTCCAGTTTCCCTAGAAATTTTAGTAAAAGAAAGAAGAATTTTTAAAATTCAGATTGTACTTTGGTATTTAGTAAACAATGACAGATTATTTTGAATTCTTCCTGTGATGTATTCCTTTTATTTACTTTTCTATTTTAAATAGTCAAATACCATTGATGATTATAGTTTCATAAAATAGTTTGAATACTGTTAGAACTTCCATTCCTCTATTTATTTAATTCATTTTTCCCTTGATTTTTCTAGCCCTGCAAAGCATACTCATGGAATATACTAACAAATTTGTAAATTAATTTAGTTGCATCGTCATTTTTAATACATGTAAGCTCCGGAATTTTTGAAGACTTACAGTAGTGTATATAGGAGGCCAAAGAAAGACCATGTCATTTTTTCTCAGGGTTAGCAATACTAATCTCTCCAATCCCAGGAAAGGTTACTTATCTATATAATCTCTCATGGGTCCTTACTGGGCAGCTGTTAGAGAAAAGGGGATAACTAACAGCAGCAATCAAGGGCAATCAGAGTATGTCTTGCCCATCAACTGCAGCTGAGGAGAGTACAGATAGATACATCAACGTTATTGTACATCTACACATCTCCATTGGACCCTTTTTATTTATAATAGTATGTATGTATATATATACATTTATATGTATATATAGGCATTTATTTGCCAAGAGTGAAGTTTTATTAAAAATAATAAAATACAAAAATATATTAATAAAGACTACTTGTTAGAAATAATATACTTTAAATCCAAAAGTTCAATGTATATGGAAAGGATAGAGATATTTGTGATTACTGTCTAAGCATTACCTATGCTAAATGTGAACTATAAATATGCATTTACATATATATGATGTAATTCAATATTTTTTGCTCACACACCTGACAGGGTTTTAAATTATTCAAATAATTAGGAGGTATGAATTAGTAGGATATAAGTAATTATAATAAAGTTGCATAGGGCATTAATCATTAGTAATGAGGTTGCCAAATTTAGTAGTTTTTGTTCATTCTTAGTATTGTAAGTTAGGATATAGGTATAGTTCAATCTCATAACAATAATATTCTAAAATTGATTAATGCAACCATAAAAAGTCTTTACTCATGATTTATAGCTAGTAAGTATTTAAACAGTCTCAGGTATTTCTCTTATTTCAGTAATGTTCTGAAAATTAAATTATGTTTAATATGCTAAAGTAATCAGAGTTATTGTTTTTAATGATTCTTGTCTATGTTTATGTGATATTAATACAATAGAACCTTTGGACTATGAATGAATGCTGAATTTGAATGACACCAAGTCTTATCTCTGGCAAAATACACTTGCAAAAGGTTCATACTTTGGTAATGAAAAGATTCATTTTAAGTTCTTTTAAAGGGAGTGACAATAAAGTCTAATATTATAAGTAATGTATGGCAAATGCATTAACCAATTTCAAAATATCTTTGTATAACGGCCATTTGCTTTGGTCATCTAACATATGTCCTGTAAGGTCAGGGACGGGCTGAAAAGCAACCTAATAGAATGCTGGCATCTTGGATGAGTAACAGGAAGCCTCGGTTGGAGGAAGCAAAGGATTGTGGGAGAGGTTCCTGGAGGAGCTCAAAGAGCTAGATGTGGAGAGCAGAGCCCTGACCAATTCAAGAGCCATATCCTACGATTTCTGAACTCTGTTAATTCCCAAAAGCCTGTTGTTTCCTGATGGCCATCTCTACCATCCACAGGAGATTGAGTTCTCCAGACTTGAGGGGTCTAGGACTCTCTGAGAGGACAAGGGAAGACTTTGCTCATACCTTGCAGGTACATGAGACCCTACCTTGTGTTTTTAGCTTTAGATTTATGATAAGGTTTAATTAGAGGGGAATGGAATGCTGAACCTCTGAGTCAAGCCCAATTTCGGCTTCTCAGGGGGAAGGACTCTGGACTTAGGTTTTTAGGGATCCCCCCTTGATTCCTCTGTTCTTTCCCTTCTCCTGCTACCTTGTTCGTCTACAAAATAAACCAACATGCATTCTAACCAAGGAGAAGTCATTCATTACAGGAGGCAAAGAGGGGAAGGGGGTTTGAGCAGCTGCTTTGCTCAGACTCCATTTGAGTGAGAGTCCCTGCGGTGCCGACATTGGCCTTGTGGGAGGTTTATGTAGAGAGAGGGTCCCTGCTTGATCAACCAGCGTTACCACCCACCTCTCCAAATAGAAAAACTTTCCCTTTAGCATCCAGGACTGGCTCCTGATCTCTGGACTTCCACCATTCCAGAGAAACCTCCTCTGTTGTCCTTAGTAAAAGTAAAAGTATTGAGAGGGGAGTTGACAGACATTCACATCCAGGTCTGTTACTCTCTCCCTACATAAACCCTATCAAATATACCAATCTTTACAGTTCTTATTAAAAAAGCTTCAGAATAACACATATGTGGACACACACGCAGAATATATGAAAATCAAATCAGGCTTCTAAACATTATAACCTTTGAGTGTGTAATATGTTCTGCATGGAATTCAGGGCAAGATATTTAACCACCCTTAGCCTCAGTTTCTCTTTTGTAAAATGAGGGGTTTGGACTAGACACCCTCTGAAGTCTCTACAGCCTCTAATTCTGTGTCCCAATGAACAACAATTTGCTGACATATATATATGTACATATATATTAATGTTTTTATTAGCTAAATTTACAAAACCATGAGGAAAAAATAAGTTGTATTCATTTTTGTTTAGAATTTTATTTCTTCTGCTTTACTTGGATATATTTATACTTTTTCCAGTTGCCTACTAGAGTGCATTTGTTAATTCCTTCTTTATTTTAAGAAAAGTAGTTGATATAAGAAAAATGAAATTAGAAACTCTAAATCGAATTTCAGGAAAGATGGGAACAAATATGCCATAATGAAAATATTAACTAAAGCAAATATTTGGAATTCTACAGGTAACTTATTTTTGCCAAAGGCTTAAACTTTAATATCATAATGATAAAAGGCTTATGACAAGAAAAGTAACCATGTTCTCTTGCAAGTGATTTATCTAAATGATAATGTGCATGAAAAATTGATTAGATCCCAAGTTGAACCAAAAATATTTTGACTTGATAAATTCTTGTCAAAATAATCAAAATGGGCTTGTTAAATAGCTTATTGCAGAAACATTCCATCCCACATTATAGAAACATACCAAATATCATAAGAAAATATAGATAGGTAATTTGATGATTTTCCAAGATATTATAATAAAGATCTTCAATAAAGGTAAATATTCTACATCTAACAATTAAGCTAGGAAAATTTTAAAATAGTTTGTTCTTGCTGTCAGGGATATTTTCAAAATAGGCTAATATGTATATCTTTCATTACAAATCTTAAGCCTATCTTCAACAGAATTTTGGCTTTTATTCCCATTTATAAATTATGAAAAAATGTTTGATGTCTCAAATTTATGTTTAATTCTAATGCTGCTCTTAGTGTAAAGGGCACTAGATTCATTCTTTCATTCAATAAATATTTATTAAGCACTTACTCTGGGCCAGATATTATTCTAAATGCTACAGGTGCAAATACACAGGATAAATTTTGTGTGTGGAGGGGTAAGGAATAGTTTCTCTTTGAAGATGAGATTTATTTGGGACTTAAATTCAGGAAATAAATGAGAAAATGAAAATCTGGAATGATTCCTAATGTTCAGTTGTCTGCAATTAGAACTTAATGCTTACTGGTTCTGAAATTGCAGAGGAACAATGTGAGCAAAATAATATTCCACTAGCTGTTTTGCAAGACTATTGTGAGCAAGACATTTCATGAACTATAATTTACTACTTCAAAGTGAACTCAACATCATCACTACCACCACCATCACCATCATCAGTGCCATGATTATTGTCATGAAGTCAGATGTTCTCTAGATTAATGAATTCTTCAGATGAATGAAGTACCAGAAGTACTGTATCTCAATCTTTATTAGCTTATTTTAATTCCTAGGCACATAGGATCAGATATAAAGTTTGAAATGTATACCATTTTTGATAGCAATATATAGGCAGTACTGGAATTTTCTCATAACAAAAGTAATTCTTTGGACATCATTTATTTTGTCTGTAGTAACTAAGGATTATTGTCATCATACTGTCCCAAATCAGATGGAATTTGATTACCTTTATTGCTGTTAACATTATACAATTCATAGTATGATGTCATTGAGTATTATGGGGCTTTTTCCTCAAGCTCTACTCTTTTATCAGCTAATTTTTCCCTCGTGTTATCAGATGTTCTTTTTCAATGGATTTAATCAATTTGTCACTTATCCCCCACTCTATATTTAGTATTACTCTATTTACATTGTTATTTAGGACTGAACTCCAGATTGACAGATCAACTCAATAAACATAAATATCAAACTACTAAATTATTTTTATTTAATGATAAATTAATTGACTAGCCTATATTTGTTCATGCTTCTTCTTTTAACAATGTACATTATCTTTATTATAGCTTCATTCCTCACTGTTCACATAATATTTAGTGTAGGATCAAAAGATTTACAACTGGAAAGAAACTTGGGAAACATTTGTTCTAATCTTCTTTCCTAGAGTTGAGGAATCCAAGGCCCAGATCAGGAGAAAGAATAGTAGACACGTATCCTTTGAAAGGAGAAAGAATAATTGCATCATGACAAAAGCTGAAATCAGACCTTAGTTTCTTTGAATTCAGACTGATTATCTTCACTAAACAATAGTACATTATTTTACTTTCAGAGATATATCTTGAAATAATTGCATGAACTCAGATAATTGAACTTATCAATTTGGTTCAAAATTATTTATTTTTCATGAGTTTTAAGAAATAAATATGACTTCTCTACTATCACTTTGGAGAGCAATAAGGAGCCTTATCATATATAAAAATCTTTAAAACATAATGAAGACTTCTGACTTGGTAAATGAGATTCTCCCATGATTTCTAATTCATGGGCCAAAGAATGATTAGAATATGGTTTAAACCTATCAAAACGTTTTTCTCTTCATAGTAAATGTTCCAGAAATAGTCTGCCCTTCCATCTGAGGATATGATTAAGATAGATAAATGTATCCCTGATAGAGGAAAGAATATCAAAGGCAATATTCTGGATATAGTTATTCTTTACTTCAGACCAAATGCAAATAATGAGCATCCCTTTGCATTCAAAAGGAAAAATAAGATTGATTATGCCATAAAAACATCTACATATGGTGTGCTTTCAGCTAGACTTAATTCATTTCTCCTTGGTGGAAATTATTCTCATCAGTTGTACATGTTAACAGCTTATGATTGCAAAAGCAATGTTTCCATTTTCTGACAGCTAGAGGCAGGGACCTTATTTATCTTGCTTCATATGCTACTTATGAAAGTGCCATGCTTTAAGGAAAGCAACATAGATGGTTTACTTAAAAAAGTCCACCCAGAATATTAATGTAGATATTGCCATTTTACTTTCACAATCCAATGGAACACACCAGAATGTGTTTTATTCGAGAAATAATTTCAAAGTTATTGTCTGGCAAATTGTATCAGTCATCAAAAGACAAGATGAAGAACAAATTGTATTTCCTCAGTTAAAGTTGCATAAAAGTTGTTTTTTACCAGTTCTTGAACACAGCAGTGGAGATCATCTGATCAATAATCATTATGTCACTTTTAGTAAGAAACAAATACTGCTGCTAATTTTAATTCCAAGTAATTACAGTTTGTAGCAGTAAAGCAGCAACCACATGTGGGTAATTGACTCTTTACCCAGGGTGTCATTACAGGTTATTAGATGTCTATAAAGTGCAGGTGGTTGTCACAGATGTTTTGGTACCACTACTGAAGTCATGACTACCTAGGATACATAGCCCCTGGTTACAGCCATGTAAGTGCATAAATCCATGAAAGAATAGTTTTCTGAATGATACATTCACCTGAGGAATGTTTTTAATGGAGTCATATAACTCGATACTTATTCCAACAAAGATAAAAATAATTTAATTGTGTTTTTTTGAAAGAATGCATCCCCAGAAATCCCAAATACATTGTAAATAGTACTGGTATAGAATGTAGAAAGAAATGTTATTATACTGCATGTAAAAGATCAGAGCAAAATCAAGGCTTATGGATCAGTAACTTCTGTGGAATTAGGGGTTTTGGAATGACAGAAGGGCAAAACATATCCATAAAGAACATAAATTTGTGTAGTCATTTGTAGGAATAGGGCTTTAAAAATGTGTGCTGAAAAATTCTGGGTTCCCTGTATTTGAAATTCCAATGGAATAAGTGTATAAGCATTAGAACAAAGTTATATGAAGATAAAATTCCCACTTCGCATTTATACAAATAGCCAATAGCTAGTCTTAAAAACTATGTCTTCTTGTCATTAAAAAAAATGTTCCTTTCAGTTCTTTGCAACATTGGCCCTGTAGCAGGAACCAATCATGCACATAAAGGATCCGACATGAGTTCATTAAAACCCCAAGAAAAAGTTTCTTAATGTATTTATATATTTAAAAATGAACACAATGGGGTTACTTCATTGGTCCTCCTGTTATTTGTGCTCCTTTTTATGTGACCATTAAAACACAGGCTAAACTGATGATGAAGTACCTGTGCAGACTTTGTATTTAATGAAACTAGTTAAGTCTGATTATCTTCTGTCCATCAGACCATCTATCACAATTTTCTTTTTCCCTTCAAAAACTCTTAGAGTCAATACTGTGTTTAGATTGTGTATTCCAAGGCAGAAGAACAGTAAGGGTTAGGCAATGGGGATCAAGTGACTTGCCCAGGGTCACAGAGGAAGGAAATGTTTGAGATCAGATTTGAACGCAGCATATTCTGGCTTTGGGCCTCATTCTCAATCTACTGAGGCACTTAGTGCCTCCTTTGCATGCTTTACTGTATCTAATATAAGTGTGAACTTGAAAGGAATTGGCATTTTGTACTTATCATTTAGCAGTCCTGGGCCTTGTCCTTATGGTCCAATTGATAACCACACAGTATTCTCTAAGTGTTCAAATGAAAGGAAGGGTCAAATAATATATCATATCTCATTATTGTCTTAGTTTAAGAAATTGTCAGTCATCTCTACTTCAGCAACCACCACCTTGATCAGAAGGCAGCCAGAAACATCAACATAAACATTGAGGCAAAACCCTCTAACAGTTTAAAAACAACAATTCACAAATGCTTAGATGATGATTAGCAATATTTTAGCATTAAAGTATACACATTTTTAGACATAATACTGGTTATTGTCCTTCATGCTCCAAGAGGACCAAAATGACATCACTTTTGATTATGTCTTTAGAATCATGCATAAATTGATTTTAAGCGAGACAGAGTTGCACAAAATCATGAACCCCAATCTCTCTTTCAGAGCCATTGAAGTCTAGTGGCAAGAAAAGAAAACTGGTGATGTCTCAGCATGCAGTGTATTACCTTAGCTTCTTTGATGTCTAAGCAGGTTCTAAGTGGTCCATATTTCCTCCTTTCACTGTCTTCATGGTCATTAGAACAAATTGTTCTTATCTGCCATTTCAACTGGAAGAACTCTTTGCATGATTTTGATCTAGACACAATACTTTTAATAGTATCATAATTCTATTGTAAACTTAAAAGATTATATTATAGAAACAAAACTTTTATATGAATTGGGAAAACCAAAAACTATGTGAATTGCGTTATTTTAATATTAACTTTATTGTGGTGATCTGGAATGAAAACTGTAATATGTGCAAAGTACTACTGTAGTTATTCCTGCATAACATATGTGGGATTATTTTGGTGGCCAAAAGAAATAATGTGTATGCATATATGTACGAGTACATATATATGTATGTTTAAATAAACTTGCCCTTTTCTTCTGCAGACATGGTCTTCCAGGCTTGATAGCACTTTTTGTAGGACTCCTCAAAGTTGACAGGGGAAGCAAAGTGAGGTGGGTTTCATGTACTTCTCATTGGTAGGTATGTATGAAGAAGGCATTTTTCTGACTCCAAAGTCAACTATCAGCTATACCTTGTTTCCTTTCATATTTAAATACATATAAATTATATATATATATATATATGTGTGTGTATGTATATGTATATGTACATATACACACACAATATTCATGTGAAGCAGCTGTGTAGATATAATATAGATATTAAGTATCACTAAAACAAAATTTTAAAATGAGATCTGATTGCTTGAAGAGTATATACTTATACATCTCTTAATTTATTAATTTCTTAATATATTCCTAGATTTTATTTTATCCAGGCTATAGAAGTTGATTTTACTTAATACTTCTGTATCCTTTATAAGTAACATCGGGAAATATTTCCCATTATATCAATAACTAAGGTTATTATCTCATTTAGTAAATAATTGGTGAGAAAATTGAGATAGAAATACCTAATATTATTTGATCTTGAAACCTAATTTTTGAATATGCTAATGTCTGATTTATGCTTTTTCAGAAATGAATAGAGCTTTCTATGAGATCATTATGATAAATTTCATTAAAATATTTTGTCAAAAAGATGATATTTTTTAGAGATTGAAATTAATATACAATATTCTGAGTATTATATTTAATAAAATTTTATTAATAATAATTAGGGTAAGAGGCCTAGCTATTCAGCTTGCTCACCAGAGCAAAAGAGAAAGAATGAGGAGGACCCTCAGAACTTATACAAAACATGACCACACAAATGTAGACAAAAGGAAAAACATTCTAGGTAATACAGAAAGGAATTTGGGTTAATGCAGTTTTTAGGGGTTCAAGATTTTCCAACTACACATTCCTCCTGTGATCTTTTGGGAGACCAATCTCCCCAAAGGATCATGGAAACATAATCAGATTAAAACTTACAATAATTTGGAGATAAAATGGAAATAAAAGAGAGAAAGGACAGATCAATGTTAAGTGCATTGACAAAAAGCCAATTGTGGAGCAGTCCCCCTTTAGCATAAGAGTGTACATTCAAAATAAGTACATTGTACCTCCAAAGTTCAAATTTGCCATATTTCAAATTTCACTGTGGACCTTCTGGTGCAGGGTGTGGTTTCTGTAGGCATCTTCATGGCACCTTCTCTTAACAGGTTCGCTTTCTAGATTCTGGGAAGTAGTCTTCTGTTCTAAATCAGGCTGAAATTCAAATCAAAGTTCACAACAATAACATAGTCCCCCCCTGAGGTGGATAATAACAAACAGGAATCACTGAGGGATGCATGGCTGATGTTATAAAGTATATGAATTAATTAAAAAAAAATCAAAAACATTAAAAAATTCCACATAATTTTCTTCTTTCCTTTTTTTATTAGATTTACCAGTACTTTGTCTATTTTATCTGTTTTTTTTTCAAAATACTAGCTTCTAGTCTTATTTATTAATTCCATAGTTCTTTTACTTTTGATTTTATTAATTTCTCCTTTGACTTTTAATATTTCTAATTCAGTTTTCATGTGGGGATTTTTAATTCATTCATTTTCTAGTTTTATAAGTTGCATACCCAATTCATTAATCTCTGCCCTCCCTAATTTGTTAATATATACACTCAGTGATATAAATTTTCCCCTTATAACTGCTTTGGCTACATCTCAGAGGTTTTGGTAAGAAGTCTCATCACTGACATTGTCTTCATGTTTGTTTCTATGATTTGTTCTTTCACTAAATTATTTTGGAGAATCATATTATTTAATTTCCAATTAGGTTTTGGTTTGCCTCTCCATGTATTCTTACTAATAACTATTTTTATTGCATTATGATCTGATAAGGTTGTATTTATTATTCTGCTTTTTTGCATTTGTTACCCATATTTCTATGCCCTATTACATGGTCTATCTTTGTGAATGTTCCATGTGCTGCTGAAAAGAAGGTGTATTCATTTTTGTTCCTATTTATTTTTCTCCATATATCTAATAACTCTAATTTTTCTATGGCTTCATTCACCTCTCATCTCTTTCTTATGTATTTTTTGGTTTGATTTATCTAGATCTGATAGGGGAAGGATGAGATCCCCCACTAGTACAGTTTTGCTACCTTTTTTGTCCTTGAGTTGCACTAGCTTCTCCTTTAGAAATTTGGATGCTATACCATTTGGTGCATACATGTTGAGAACTGATATTTCTTCATTGTTTATACTGCCTTTATATACAGAAAAGAAGAAAACCAAATTAACAGTATCAAAGATGAAAAGAGAGACCACATGTCTAATGAAGAGGAAATTAAGGCAATCATTAGAAACTATTTTGCTCAATTATATGGCAATAAATATAGCAATCTGGGTGATATGGATGAATATTTACAAAAATATAGATATAAATATGAAAATATAAATTGCCTAGATTAATAGCAGAAGAAATAGAGTACTTAAATAATTCGATATCAGAAAAAGAAAATGAATGAACCATCAAAGAACTCTCTAAGAAAAAATCACCAGGGCCTGATGGATTCACAAGTGAATTCTATCAAACATTCAAAGAACAACTACTCCTAATACTATAAAAATTATTTGATAAAATAAGCAAATAAGGAGTCCTTCCAAATTCCTTTTATGACACAAATATAGTACTGATTCCAAATCCAGGTAGATCAAAAACAGAGAAAGAAAACTACAGACCAATCTCCTTAATGAACATAGATACAAAAATCTTAAATAGAATATTAGCAAAAAGATTCCAGCAAGTGATCAAGAGGGTTATCCATCATGATCAGGTGGGATTTATACCAAGAATCCAAGGATGGTTCAACATTAGGAAAATCATCCTCATAATTGACTATATCAACAAGCTAACAAAAAAAAAAAAACAACACATGATTATCTCAATAGATGCTCAAAAAGCCTTTGACAAAATTTGACCCATTCCTATTGAAAACACTAGAAAGTATAGGAAATAGAAGGTCCTTTCCTAAACATAATAAACAGTATATATCTAAAACCATCAACAAACATCATTTGCAATGGGGATGAATTAGAAGGCTTTCCAATAAGATCAGGAGTGAAACAAGGATGCCCAATATCACCTCTATTATTTAACATTGCACTAGAAACACTAGCAGTAGCAATTAGAGAAGAAAAAGAAATTGAAAGTATTAAAATAGGCAAGGAGGAGTCTAAGCTATCACTCTTTGCAGATGATATGATGGTCTACTTAAAAAATCCTAGAGAATCAACTAAATAGCTAGTAGAAATGATCAACAACTTTAGCAAAGTTGCAGGATACAAAATAAACGCGCACAAATCATCAGCATTTCTATATATTTCCAACACATCATACCAGCAGGAGTTAGAGAAACACCATATAAAATCACCCTAGACAATATAAAATATTTAGGAATCTATCTACTAAAACAAATGCAGGAATCATACAAATACAACTACAAAACACTTTCCAAACATTTAAAACTAGATCTAAGCAATTGGAAAAACATTGAATGCTCATAGGTAGGATGAGCTAACATAATAAAAATGAACATTCTACTCAAATTAATTTATTAATTTAGGGCCATACCTATCAAACTACCAAAAAACTTTTTACTGAATTAGAAAAAAAGTATAACAAAATTTATTTGAAAGAACAAAATATCAAGAATATCAAGAGAAATAATGAAAAAAAAA
>NC_058130.1:454965884-454987505 GCF_016433145.1 Gracilinanus agilis | reverse complement strand
TTTTCTTATTCACTCAAGTTTCTCTTGGTGTCCCCTGCTATTCACCCCCTCTTTCCCATCCCCCATGTCATCTTAGATTATTTAGTGTTCCACCCTCACCCTGTGAATTATTCTTCTGATTGCTATAATAGTGAATATTATAATAGTGAATAGAGTTCACTACAGAGAATTATATATAACATTTCTCTACATAGGAATACAGATAATTCCATTACATTTTTATAAATGTGGACATGGGGATATATAATAATCACTTCTGTTTCTAAATGGACCCTTTAAAACAAGATATTTAGCTCATTAAATTCTCCAAAGGTTATATAAGCAACATGTGACTTAAATAGTTGAGATAAGAAATCCAGGATACATAAGTCTTATAGGTTTTACAGTGATATTTTGTTCAGTACAAGTCATAGGGAAACAGTTTAGATAAACTTAAAAAAATTTAAACCTCAAAGCAATCAACAATATATAATAATATAAGCAAATGACAAGGTACAGGCAGTGCAGTCAAAATCTTTTTTACCAATTCTAATAGACTTGTTTACTATCTTGAGGGGAGAAGCTGAAAATGATTTGCAAGTAATAAAATTTCAAATCTCTTTTCTTTCCTCTCCCCCATATAAATCAAACATTTAGATTTCGTTTGTCACCCATCTGAAATTCCTGATACAAGCACTGAGCATAGTGTAGATGACCCTCATAATGAGTATGGTGTAGAGCAGTGGTTCCCAAATTTTTTTGGTCTACCACTACCTTTCCAGAAAAAATATTACTTAGCCCCCTGTAAATTAATTTTATTCAAATTTTAATAGCAATTAATAGGAAAGATAAATGCACCTGTGACCATCACCGCCTCCCTGGATCACTGCAGCACCCACCAGCGTGTGGTAGCATCCACTTTGAGAATCACTTATGTAGAGGCTGGGTAGACCAAAATGTCAAAGGGGTGTGAGGAGATGAATTCTCCCCTGAATCTTAAGATTAGTCAAGCTCTCAATTGCAAAGTATTCAATCAGCACAAAAATCCTCAGGATCAGAAGCAAGAAAAGACACTAAAACTTTTAGGTTCAGGAGATCTGTAGTCTGTAATGCTCTCCCAGAATGGGAACTGTTTGAGATTGGCAGACCAGGCAATGCTTTATAACAAGTTTACTCCTTAAATAAAAGTTAAACAAAAGGAGACCCTGACTGGAAGGTATAGAGACTTTTTTTTAGGGTTTTTTGGTAAAGGGTTTTTTTAAGAGCTATTCTTCCATGCTCTCTTCCCTAAGGGCAAAGCTTTAAAGGACAATAATAGCGTATTTGCACATGAAGGACTGGTTACCTCAGGTCAAAAAGAAAAAGAAAAAAATATCAATCAGGCTTACTTTCCAAAAGTGACTTCAAATCAACTGATTTTTTATCTATTTGCCCTCAAAAGAAATGGTAGAGAAGCCCCCTTCTTGTGAAAAAAAATTCACAAGTTTCAAGTCTCTCTCAGCCAGGAGTCCAAGTTCAGCTTAAGACTATAGCTTAAAAATTGGCTAGGGCAGGTTAGAAAACCCATGTGAGGTTGGGGAATGGATTGGGGTAGAAAGATTTTTTTACATCACCCTCTTGGGGGAAAAAACCCTACTTAGATTGGTAGACTCTCAGCAGAGAATCTGATCCTGGCAGTGGGGTTGCAGGCTGGGCAGGAAGAGCAGTAACAGCAATGGCTCAAGCAGTTGGATTTGAGAAGAGGCAGTTGGAGGGAGAGACAGTGTATATAGAGGCTGGTAGAAAACAGGCAGGTGGGCGTGATCAGAGAAAAAACTTACTAACAACTGAAAATCTCTTAAAAATATATGAGAATTTTATCCCATCATGGTTAGCCAAAATGTTGATTTTAAAATTAATATCCAATAACTAAGTATTATGTTTAATAAAGTTTTATTAACAATAACTAAAGTAAGAGATTTATCTATTTAGCCTGCTCACCAGAACAAAAGAGAAAGAATGAGGCTGAGCCTCAGAACTTATACAAAATGTGACCATGCAAACGTAGACAAAAGGAAAAGAATTCTAGGTAATACAGAAAGGAATTTTGGATAATGTAGCTTTTAGGGGTTCAAGATTTTTCAAACTAAAAAGATTCCAATATGGAAACCTGAGAAATCCTTATCTCCTTTGGGGATTACTCCATTTAGCATTTTTTCTCTCAAAACAAAAATAAAAATAATAATTTAAAAAAAACCCTCTTATTTAGTAATTCTCTCTCCATTGTTCACACTCTCATTTTTTACCTCACTCTAAAATTAAAAAAAAAAGTCTTCATGTAATGTTACCATTCCTTTTAATTATCTTCTTACATTCCTTCTCCATTATACTGTGAAATTTCTAAAGAGTTGTCAACACATGTTCTCTGCATTCCTCACATTTCAATGCTTTGCAAACAGGCTTTTGATGGCACCATTCCACTAAAACTGCTCTCTCAACTTTAGGAAACCCTCTTGACTTTTGAAACCAATGCCATTTTTTCCCACTTTCCTTCAAAAAATTTTTTTTCTAAATTAAATTTTCTAAAGCAAATACTTGTGTTCATTGTTATTAGCATTCTTCCCCTCTACTGATCTCTACTTCCTTTCCCCTAATTGTGTTCATGTTTCACATCTTCTTTTTAGTATCTTCTGTTGGTTCATACATTTCTCTTTCCTGGAATATACATCTTTCTCACCTCTGTCAAAATTTGACTCAGCTCAGGTGACTAATATTCCAGGATACAAGCCATTATATTTCAAATTGCTGCTTCTTATTCTTCAAATATTCTAGAGTGTTTTGGTCTACTTATGTATAAAATTTCTTCTTTTGTTTTAGTTCATCCTTTTTATTATATTTTTCTCAATTACATAAACAATGGTTAATTTTTTCTGACATTTTGCAATCTAAATGCTCTCACTCCTTACCCTTCTTCCCTCCCTGAGTTAACAAGAAATATATTATGTGTGTATTATCATGTATTATCTATTTTATGAACCTGTTCAATACTCCTTTGCACCCTTACTAAAGTGTACCATCTTGAGATCAGTAACTATTTTTTTCATACTAATCTAACACAGAATACCAATTTAAGGTACTTCATAAATGTTAATTTCTGTTTCTAAATGAGTCACCCAATATGTAAATTGTCATATAACATGTGTCTAGGAATACAGATACAATTGTTTCAGCTCTTGTGAAACACTCAAATTTTAACTATGCTAAGTAATCCAAGAGAAATTCATTAAAAAATAATAATGATGGAAAATGAAACAATAGGCTGCCTTGAAGTTAAAAAGAGGAATAGTTTTATGGACTTAAAAATGTCTGGGCATTTTAGACAGGTGGTGGTTATATTGATTTGAAGTAATCCTAGACATGGTAATATTTTACCCTTTGAACAAGATATTTTCCTTAACTGCAAAATAAAGAAAAAAGTAATGTGAACCAAATTCAAATGAATATTAGGTTTAACTGACTTAGTAGTAGAGGTTCTCTATCACTCTTCAAAACATCTTTTACAGAGGTAGGTATGGTAGTGCATTCTTGTAATCCCTACTACTGAGAAGATTCTGACTGGCAAATCATTTAAGTGTGGACATTCTGAGCTGTATAATCCTAAACACCACAACTAAGTCCAGCAGTAAAATTATGACTGGTGAGCTAATGAATTTCCTAAGGAGGAATGAACCAGTGAAGATGGAAAAATGAACAAGTCAAAAGCTGTAGTAGTAGATCTGGATCCATGAGGAGCCCTGGACTTCCAGAACTCCTGGATTTTGAGGTTCATAGGCATCTAGCACAGTGTCTTTTCATTTGTAGATTTTAATAAATCAGTAAATTTAAATGTATTTAAATTAAATTAGTAAATTTAAATTAAAATAAATTAGTAAATAAAGGAGCAATAAATTGCATATATATGCATATATATATATATATAAAATGATTATAGGTTATTCATTGTTGGGTAAAAGCAGATACTTTCTGACTTGAGGAAGTAGGAAGTTTCAGCAGGGGAACTAAATAAACATTCTTGCATTTCCAAGGCATTTAAACTAAAATTTTATTGTTAGATGAAGGACAGTTTCTTTAGAGGAATAAATGAAAATGTAGAGTCATTTTTTAAGTGATGAAAAAGGAACATTTTTTATTCACTCAGTAATTATTAACTAATTATACATTCAATCATATATGCTTGCTTTGAATCAGAATAAATAAATAGAAAGGAAACTCAGGAAGATTGACAGAATTTAAATGACATTGGAGGTTTTAAAAAAGAATGAAAAATATTATTGGAAGACTACTATTCTCCCTAGATAGGAGAATGAGAGAGAACACAAGTAAAAATCTATTATTAGGTTACCAATATTTCTGGAATATATAAATGTATTTTCAATAGTAGAAGTTAGAAAAAGAAAGAATGCAATAATTTTTACCTGTGTAATAGGTGCATATGGTATAATCACCAGTGTTTTAAGATGTCACTCACCAGGCACATTTTTATATGAATACATTTACATTTTTTTCATTCACTATGCTGGATAAATCACTCACTCTAGTAGATTCTCACATTGAAAAGTCTAGGCTCCCAGAAAAGTGCCGCTAACACTTAGTCATACTTGTTTTCAGATTCCTAGACGTGTAACCCCTTTGTGGAAAAATATGCTGTCACCTCTCTTCTATTTATCACTTTATCTCTAAGGCTCTTACATTCTGCATCCTTTTATGTTGCTTTTTTATCTGAAATATAACCATTTTTAAAGTAATAAGGCAGAAGGAATAATGTAGGCAGTAGATCTATACATTAAAGCAAATACAATAATAACAAAACATATCACAATTTCCCATATAACCCTGGTTACACCTTCCCTTCAAGGGAGTCAGTATCTGTGGAGGAAATTGGGCACACATATTTAAAATTTTCTAGGACACACATGAATCAGGAAAACACATATGTTCAAGCTTAGCTCACTACCCTGAACTAGATAAATTCTCATCTTTTTTTTCAAACTAATGTAACATTTACAGTCTCCCTGCAATGGGCACTATAAAAACTAATACATTTAAATTTTCTTTAGCAGCTCCTCTTAGTCCAGAGGACTGCAGAGATAATCAGACTGCCTCACACTGTAAATTCAAGTTCAGTCAGCTATTCAATCAACAGAATGATACTTCATATTAATCATATTGTACCAAACAGAAGTCATAGCAAATTGGTTCATCTTGACTCCTAAGGACTGGTAAACCAGCTCAGTCAGCCATGTCCTCAGCAGAGGTCTGCATTATCTAGTCAAATTTCAGCTTCCATGTATATCAAAACCCTTTCTATTTTTCTTTCACCAACCAAAGAGTTCAGTAAATTAAAAGAGATATTCTAAAAGGCTTTCACTATCAAGCTCTAGGTGGCACTTCAGGTCAAAAGCTGGAAATAAAGGTTTATTACACCTGTCTTCAGTTCAGCCAAACAGAGAATTCTATTCTTTTTGTCAGGTGATTCCTCCTTCCATTCATTTGCTGAAAGAACTCCAATAGAAGTGCTATTTTAACCTCTTGAGGCATCTACTGTTTTGGCCCCTTTGTTACTCACAATAGTCCAGTTCTAGTCTTAAATATATTCAGTACAAACTCTTTTGGTAAAGTAAATCAGACCTCAGATACTCTGTAACTCACCTTTAACTTAGGAGATAAAAACACCACCACATTTCCCCAGAGAAATCAACAATTCTTGTTTAATTATCAAGGTCTCTAAACACATATCATATTCTTCCCCCTTTGTTTATTGTTAGTGTTTAAAGCTAGTTGCTTTCAGGAGAGCTGAGGGACCACAATGCCTTGAAGCTTATATTATTAACAAGGTCTCAAAATGTTCTTGCTTTACATTCTAAACCCAAGGAAAAACTACTTCTATACATTTTTTAGTTTTTAATTAATTAATTTAGTTTTTATTAAATTAATGTTCTTTTCTCTGACACTTTAAAACTCTAAACTATTTGAATAAAATTTTATATGATCCAATATCCTTCACAAAGTGATGTAAACCTTAATAATCATGCCAGACTGGTTCATTGCATGTCAGACTTCTCAAAGCTGATAACTGTTTCTTTACATATATACTTAAACAGTTTTTCATAAATGATTTTCCTGCTCCTTCCTATCAACAAACCGTTCACTTATAAAAGAGAATAATGTATTCTTTACAAGTTGTAATATCATATTCTAAGTCTTCCATTCTTTTAATGTAGAAGTTATTAGGTCCTGTGTAATTCTATATGACTATATGATTTGTGAATTAACCATTTTTTCTCTTTTCTGTCTGCTTGTAGTATTTTCTCCTTGGCCTGAGTGTCTGGGAATTTTATTTTAATGATCCTGATTAAAAAAATAATTTAGGATCTGTTTCGGGAGATGATTGATGGATTATTTCAAAATCTATTTTCCTTTCTTCTTAATAAACATCAAGGCAGTTCTCTCAGATTATTTCTTTCAATATGGTGTCAAGGCTCTTTTTCAGATCATGGCTTTCAGGTAGTCCAATGATTACAAAGATTATTAGATTATCTCTCCAAGACCTATTTTCCAGGTCAGTTGTTTTTCCAGTAAGATATTTCAGTTTTTCTCCCCATTTATCTAGATCTAATTTTTAAGGAACCCTTTTCTTGCTTAAGGTTTTTTCTCCCTAAAAAAATCTTTTTTAGGGAGATACTTGAGGTTTTTTATTTACATTTTTAAATCTCTTATTTCCTTTGGTCATTTTTCTTCTATCTTTCTTGTTATTATTTTATGATCTCCTTTAGGAGCTTTTTTAGGAGTTCTGTTTGGTCCTGAAGTTCTTTCACATTTGCCTTTGGGGACTTCATACATTTTTGTTTAGAAATTGTTGTCCTATTCTTACTTTACATTTTGGCCTTTTATATTGTTGAGGTAGTTTTTAAGAGCTAGTTTTTTTCTTTGTCTTTTGCTCATTTTTTATAACCTTGCCCATATGTTGAAGCTCAGCTTCACTCCTGGAGTGAATACAGTCCATTAGTTACCCAGGGTGCCTCAGGCACTGGATATTGAGTTTGATTCAGTTCCTCAGTTGACAGTTCCTCTGGAAATCTCCAGTGTTGATATGCTCCTCCTTTTTAGGGTCCCCCAAGTTGTATTTACATCAAAATGCTCCTCATGCTGCCATTTCCACTGTTTTCCCTTCTTAAAACAAAGAGACACATCATTTCTGCTGTCCCCCTAAATTTTCTTTGAGTAAAACCCTTCTTTAATGTTTCTTTTGTTTGTTCTGTCACTCTAAAATTTGTTTTGAAGTTTTTTAAGGTTGTTTGGAGCAAAGCTCTGTCTGAGTGTTTCTTATTCTGCCAAGATTAACTGCTGGAAGTGTGATTTCTATAAGACCAAAAGGCCTTGATAGCAATATCTAAATGGATTTCTGTAATTCAGAACATATTGGCAGGATACGAATTTCATGTGAAAGAATTTGTAAGTTTTGCTTCTATGATTTTTGGGATGGTTTACCTTCTTTATACTGGATGTTTATAAACTTATTATATTGACTAGAATTAGTATTGCTAGCATTTGCTACAACATGAAATGAACATATGCCTCATAAAATATTTGTTTTCTTTTTCAGAACTCAACTCAACTTTTGCACAACTAAAACAGATGTTTTATTTCCTTCTCTAAGAATAACCTGTGTCATACTTTCATTTAGCTATAACTCCACTGTCTCTCAGTTCTGTTTGTAATAATAATGTCAAAATTAATAAATTAAAATTTTTCTAATAGCAGATTAACTCAGTGACTTTTTCACATCTAGTGTACTAGCAATCAAATCAATGTAGATTATTAATGAACATTTTCATACTTAACAATTTTCTGGGGAAAAAAAGGACATTATGTTTCTGGGATTTCATTGAAAGCCTTTCCATCATTTTAGAAACTGCTAGAATCAGTATTCCACTTGCATCATCTTTGAAAACCCAGAAAGACATACAGGTAATAATGGACCATCAAAGTAGGGAATTGCTGAGTATTAATTATGATCATTATCAATTTAGAAATAAAATAATAAAATAAGCTTCAAAATCTATTGCTCTCTAGGCTCTGATGATAATCTTATAGTATAAAATACAATTTATAATTGAAAATTATTTTTAAAGTGCCATAATTAGATACCTCCAATCACTTTTAGTGTTTCAAATCCAAATCTCCATATTGGCCATATTTCCACTATTGTGTTCTCTTCATCTAGATTAGAATCTCCCAGTTGGAATTTAAAAAAGGAAGGAGAGCTAACCTATACAATTATTTGAATTTTAGGATGAATTATACAACTGGATTGATTATTAAGTGATCAAATACAAGGTCAAACAGCCCATTGTATTTTGACTTTCCACCCTAGACCAGCCATGACATCCATCCATCTACCCACACTAGTCCTCTTATCTGGCCCATATGCATTTGATTAAATTCCACCATCCCTGCCACTGGTTTTCCATTTTGTGCTCTAGTGTCAACAAACAAATCCATGCTACTGTATTAATTTCCTTTCTGCAAAAGTGAAAAGGGTATGATATTTAAGTTTGTTTTCACTCATTCAAAATTCTGCAGGAAAAACTATGAAAGAAAACAAAAAATCATCCTTAAGGAAAACAGATTTAACTTAACTTTGATACAAAGAATTCTCAAGATATGAAGCAAAGAGGACTGCAACCATAACTGCTGACATAACCTACATTTCCCTTAGTATAACTTGAAAAAATGGGCTGAAAATTTTATCTTATCCTATTAGTTCAGTATTACTTTTCACTTATAACAAGTGTTTAAACACGTTTGGAATTTAACATGCACTAAGGGAAGAGATTATAATCTGTTAAATAAGTTTTAGTCTTATGTGACAAGGCATTTTGTTTCATATTGCTCTCTGGAAATATGATTCAGGACAGAATTTTTCCAACTATTAATAGAAGAAGAAGAATACAGGTAAGTAAGTTATAAGTTACAAAAGAATCTAGGAGGATTCTGAGTCTACAATGGTAATTTCATAGGAAACATCTGATTCCTATCTGATATTTTTGATATTCCTATGTGATAAACACAATAAAAATCAAAATATAAACTAAATTGATAAAATAACTTTTACCATATCCTTCTACATTTCCATAGTATATTAGACATGCAAGATATAAAGAAGTAGTTAGAGCATTTTGAAAAAATAGAATATGCCCCCCAAAAAGTGAAAGACATTGTTATGTAAAAAGAATAAATTAAAAATTGACAAAATGCCAAATTAGAAATTCTAAAAGCAAAGGAGAGTTTAATTAAAATGAAACTAATAAATCATTGAACTAATAAGTAAGAAAAGGAGTTCATTTTATGAAAAAATCAATAAATAGATAAACCAATTAATTTGATCAAAAAAGAAGAAAACAAAATTAGAAGTATTAAGAATGAAAAAGAAGATATTACCACCAATGAATAGGAAATTAAAGTAATTATTAGGAATAATAAACTAAGAATTCTGATAATTTAAAGGAAATATATAAGTATTTAAAGAAATAAAATTATTCAGATTAACAGAAAAGGAAATAGAATACCTAAACAATCACATCACAGCAAATGAAATTAAAGAAGTAATCAAAGAATACTAAAGAAAAAATTCTTGGGCTAGATGGATTAATGAATAAATTTTACCAAACATTGAAAGGACAATTATTTCCAATAGCATATAAACTATTTGGAAAAATATCTGAAGAAGTAAAGCTGTTGATACCCAAATTGGGAAGAACAAAACAGAGAAAGAAAATTATAAAATAATCTCCCTCTTGGATATTGATGGAAAAATCTTTAAAAATGCTAGCAATATTATAGTAATATATCACAAAAGATCATATATTATGACAAGGAAGTTTTATACCAGGAATGAAGTGATGGTTTGATATTAGGTAAATTAGCATCATAATTGATTATGTCAATAATAAAATCAACAGAAACCATATGATTATTATAAGATGAAGAAAAAACTTTTTTTTTTGTCAAAATGCAACACTCATTCCTACTACAAGCACTGGAGAATATTGGAATGAATAAAACTTTCCTCAAAATGATGAATAGCATCTATCTAGCAAGCATTTTCTCTAAAGGGGAAAAACCAGAAATCTTTTTAATAAGATCAGGAGTGAAGCATGGAGGTCCTTTGTCACCACTGCTATTCTGTATGGTAGAAGAAATGCTAGTTATCATAATAAGAGTAGGAGAAGAAAATGATGGAATAAGAATGGGAAATGAGGAGATAAAGTTATCACTTTTTGAAGACGATATGATGCTATACTGAGAGAATCTTAGAGAATCAAAACAGTTAACAACTTTGGCAAATTCTCAGGATATAAAATAAACACATAAATCATCAGGGTTTCCTATATTTCAAAAAAAGCCCAATGCCTCACAAGACAAACCCAGGAACTATGATCACAACTATGACAAATCACAAATATGATCACAACTACAAAACACTTTTCACACAAAGTCAGATTTAAACAATTGGAAAAAAAATAATTGCTCATGGGCTGGCTTCATCAATACACAATCAATATGTGTGTATATAGATTTCTAAATTTATTTATTCAGTGCCATACCAATCAAGCTAGACTATCAATGGAATTAATGAAAAAATATGAAAGAAGGTGGTTTAGTTGTACCAGATCTCAAACCAGACTATAAATCAGCAACTATAAAAACAATCTGATACTAAGAAATTGAATGGAGGACCAAGGAATGGATTAGATACTCAATTTGTGAAGGTAAACAGTCTTAGTAACCTTGTATTTGGCAAATCAAATATCCAAGTTTTTGAAAAAATAACTCATTTTCTGATGAAAACAGCTGGAGAAACCAGAAAGCAATATGTCAGAAATTAAATGTAGACCAAAAGCTCATGCCTTACACTCAGGTAAAATCAAAATGGACATATAATTTAAAAATAAAAGCAGATCACATAAATAAATAAATAAATAAATGAACAAATAAACAAACAAACAAATAAATAAATAAATAAATGAATGAATGAATGAATGAATGAATGCATGAATAAATAAATAAATAAATAAATAAACAAACAAATAAACAAATAAATAAATAAATGAATGAATAAAGGGTGCACAAAATTATTTACTTATCAGACCAATTGATAAGGTATGGATTTAGGTCAAAACAAGACACAGAAAACATGAGATGTCAAATAACTTTGTCTACATTAAATGCAAAAGTTTCTGCCCAAATAAAATCAATGGAACTAAATTAAAAGGTGAATAAAAAGCTCAAAAATTCTCTCTGACAAAGGCTTCATTTCTCAACTCTCTGAACTGAGTCAATTTTATAAGAATATAAAGCATTCCTTAATTGAAAATTTTAATTGAATTTTTATTCTTTATTTTAATTTTATTGATTTAACAAATTGAATTTAATTGAATTAATGTAATTTTAATTACATTTAATAATTACATTTAATAAGGATATAAATAGATAATTCTCAGATGAAAAACTTAACTCTCTTTAGTCATAGGAAAAAGCATTCAATTTCTATTACTTAGAGAGTTATAAATTAAAAGAACTTTGAGGTACTATCTTACACCCACATCACTGGCTAACATGATAGAAAAGGAAAATGGTAAATTCTGGAAGAGATGTAGAAAAAAATAGAACATTAATACAAATGTGGTGGAGCTATGAACCAATCCGACCCTTCTGAAGAGCAATCTGTAACCATAATCAAAGCACTGTGCATAGCCTTTGACCCAATAATAGCACTACTATATCTATATCCCAAAGAAATTATATATAGTGGAAGAAGAGGACCTACCTATACAAACATATTTATCTCTGGGTTGTTTTTTTTTCCCTGATGATAAAGAACTGAAAATCGAAGGGATATCTATTGTTTGCAGAATGGCTGAATAAATTGTGGTATATGCTTGTAATGGAATACTATTGAGTCATATAAAATGACAAACAAGATGAACACAAAATGTGCCCCAAAGACTTATATGAAATGATGCAACATGAAGTAAGGAAAACCAGAAGAACCCTGTAAACAGTAACAACAGTAATATAGGATAATCAACTGTGAATGATTTGACTAAATCAACAAGCAAGCATCCAGGATAACTGGACTCATGATGAAAAAGGCTATCCACCATCATTCAAAGAACAGATGGAGTTTGAATGCAAACTGGAACATATTATTCTTCACTTTATTGCCTCAAGTGGATGAACATGTGTGTTATATGGTAATATAGGTACAAAGCTTAAAATATTATTTCCTTCTTAGATAAATTGGAAGGTTAAAAGGAAGGCAGAGAACATGTACTGTAAACTTTCAGACAGCAAACATTAAACATTAAATTGATGTGTAAAATAAATGAATATTTTAAAGTACTTTGTGACTGGCATAGATGTGTATGCTTGGTTTGTAAATAGCCAATGTTACCCCCTGTTCCTCCCCAAACTGTTGAGACTGTTTTTCTTCCTCCCAAAAAAACTGTTAAAATTATGTCATATTTATATGAATAAACTGTACAATGATGCAGAGTCTCTGGAAATAACAAAAATAATAACTTTCCCTTCATAACATCCATTTTTGGATTCTGAACTTGGAAACTATTATCATTCAACCATTGATCCTGACTCCTGCCAAGCATAGATTCAGTATGGACCATGGCTAGATTTATATGATTGCTGTATTGAACAAGCAAGAGTCTATTTGGTAAAATAATTTAACATTTCCAAAGTCACATTACCCACTGTGAGCTCTCAAATAGTACATGAAATACATCTAGCCCTGCCACTTACAATCAGTTTTCTTCAAAATTCTGAAATAGATTGACATTAGCTTAATAAAGAGGTATAGTGGAATGGGTCTGTAGGCATATAATATGAAATTCTTTAAAGAGGGGCTAATGGTGGCACATAAAGAAAATATTAGGTCCTTCTGGGACAGGTACATTCAGAATTTTGAAAAATATGAAAAGATTTTTTTCCTTTCCCACATATAAAACTGATATTTTGAAATGTAATGTTCTTACATTGAGAATAGGTAATTTTCATTTTTGTCTAAGGCAATACTTAAAAACATCCTAAAAAGGATCTAGAATAAGACAATAGCTATTAGTGGACATGTAACACAGGCAAGGTGTTCTGGGGAATTAAGGGCCTCATGGGTATAATGAGAGCATATTCTTAGACCTCCATAATATTATGAAATAAAATCAAAGTTAAATTCTCTTTCATTATACTTTCATGTCTCTATCACATCTGTTCATACAGAAAAGTACCTTCTGCAAGATCCACAGAAAACAGCTGCTTGAGCATATCACAGTATTGTCCAGTCAAAGTCTTTGATATACTTAGCAAGTCTTAATAGAAATATCTAATGGCTGTAGTAGAATGGTAAGATTCTTTTAAAAGTATTTAAAAAATCAAGATATTCTATAGGAACTTGAGTAAATGAGAATATGATATCTAAAAGCTTGATTTACTATAATCAAAAAAGAGAAAATAGCAAAGCAACCATTATTTTTTCTATCAAATGAAAGCCTAATTTACTAGATGAATTATGTTTTAAGAAAGCAGTGATGAACATAGGATAAATCAATCTTAATATCACATACATATATGTTCATATATGCAAATAAAATAAATGTTTATATCTGTATTTATATACACACATGCACATATACATTAAGCTAATTAAATTCTAGTTCTTTCCAAAAGAACAAAGAAATATTCAAAGATAATATTTTTCCTGAACCTGAAAATAGAGTCAGTGGAAACCATGAAAAATACCAGAGCTACATGCTCCATCTATTATTAGGTATTAGGGTCCTGGTAGAATAATACCTAGCAGAGCCACAATTTCCCCACAAGAAGTAGGTCAGTATGTCATGAGAATAGAATGGGAAAACCAAATAATTGAGAAGATATTATTTGTCTTGGCCATATCTTCCTCTGATATAAATGCATCTCTGCTTTTGAACTAAAGCTTCCTACCTACTCTTCCCATTGCAACTGTGTTTATTTTTCAGAGTGTTCCCCTGGTTTAGGAAGATATTTTGTTATTATACTCAGAATACCAATTCAGTCAACACTTTAGCTCAGTAGTTCCCAAACTTTTTTGGCCTACTGCCCCCTTTCCAGAAAAAAATATTAATTAGCCCCCTGGAAATTAATTTTTTAAAAAATTTAATAGCAAGAAATAGGAAAGATAAATGCACCCCTGGCCATCACTGTCCCCTGAATCACTGCAGCACCTACCAGGGGACGGTGGTGCCCACTTTGGGAATCACTGCTTTAGCTTTTTCACTAATCATGCCTTCTAAATGTTTTTAAGAGATAAATATAAGGAAGAAGACTTATGAACTCTGGTAAATTGAATATATACCCACAGAGAGCTTTAAAATAGGGATGGACATGAACTAAAGAACCCAATCTGTGTAAGAGTAGCCTAAGGTTATATAGTGCAAATATGTATATATAGAGGTCCAGCTCTATATTTCCAGGGATACTGAGTGGCATTTTGTGACATTGGATTGAAATAGTACAGAAATAGAGCATTGAGAACAGTCAGACTAATATTTAGCTCATAACTGCTCCAACTTGCCATGGAGTCTTGAGTTTAATATATACTGATTTCACACAAAGAGCACAGAGAAGGAATTACAGTTGTGTAGGGGTTATATGTTATGCAAAAAATCATTAGAGGCTTCAAAGTAGAAAGATAGGTCCAGAATCTAAGGCCAAATTCTAGCCACCCATTAGCAGGTTAATTCTGGGAGTAGTAACTACATTCCATAGATATCCTAAATAAATTGAATCTTGTACTCTTGATTTACAGGATTGCACCTGGTCAGATAAAGTCTTGTCTAGCTTTTTCCAGTTCTGACCTTGACTGTCTAAGTAATATTTTTTAGAATTCAGGCTTCTTAATTTTCTTGGAAATTGTTAACTTCTTAACTGTTGATTTGCTAGGAACTTAAAGCTTTTCAATAAGTCTATAATTTTTTTTCAATAAGAAAAGTTATGGATCATAAAAGGGGTCAAAAAAAAAGGAATCACAGATTTTTGTCTATTTGAGACTCTGTTTCACTTATTGGCTTCTGTTATAAAGAAAGAGAAGGTCCTAGGGAGGCATGGATATGAGTGAGGTAGATGTATCTCTGTATTCTCCCTAGGTGCTGGTGATAGGGAACACCAACCCCAATCACCCTTGCTAGTTGTTATAATTTCCCCTTTCAATAACAGTTACCCAGGAAAGGACCCCTAAAAGTTAGGTGGATAGGTAACCCTTTCAGGTCCAAATTGGGGTTGGATCAATTATTAATATTGGCCTCTGATTAGCCTTGGATCACGTTTGTTTATCTGACTGCATTTGCTCCCTCCCCGAGGGTCATGATATAAAGACCACTCAGAAAGGTACTTATTAAACACTCTTTAACTACGATCTATCATTAGGGAAAAGATAATCAGGATAAGGATTGGGGATTGGAGACCCTGTAAACCTAATATCTATAATATATAATCACTTAGGACTAGAGGCTGTTGATTTAGTAGAAGCTGGAGTTTTATTCTTCATAACCTCTCTGGCTTAACCTGGCCAATGCCAAGCCAGAGAGTGACTGCTCTTGATGAGGCTATGTTGGTGATTTTTCTCTCAACTTTCTTATTATCAATGCTTGGTGATGTATTAGCTCTCACAGCCTTCAGGAAATATATAGATCCTACCCACCCTCTCCTTCTTCAGACCTCCCAGCCTCCCTTCACCACCCAGGGACCAAGAGACCTAACGAGTTAGGAAGATTCAGAGACCTAAAGATCTAAGGGACCACAGTCCAAAGGACCAAAAGACCAAAGACCCAAGGCCCCTCCAGGTGGCTGTTAGGGGTATTTATACTCCTAGGCCAACTGACTTTGCCCCTAGCTAATGGCATATGGGAACATTCCAACCTCTCCAATTGCCTCCCTTATCAATCAAGGTGACACCAACATTTCCCAGGATAATGAATATAACACCTCCCACATGCATATGTCCCTATTATGTGGTAAGATATAATATAATTAATATACTGTAATCATAACATAGTATGATATAAAATATAACATATAATGTAACATGGCATGACACATAACAGAATACAATGTAATGTAATTTCATAACATGAGAGCTTTTATATAAACTTTTCAATAGTGTGCTTCTCATGGTGATTCCAAAATTGCCCTTATATACATAGGAAGTTCCCAAAGAATGACTAACCACCAAATGGTTATACTAGAAACCTTTTAAGGTCCCAAAGGCAACCCTGTTGTTAAGACGTTAACCAAGAATAACTAAGTAAAACAAAATCCCATCAGTTAGATAAGAAGTATTTTTAATAAAGTAGAGGATAGAATTCATTAGGAAAAGAAAAGTTCCATATTAACTTTGAAGTCCAAGCAAAGGAGTGAAGGGAAGCATAAAAATATAAACCAGAGAACAACCATAAGGAATGAGATGAGATATACCTATCACATTAGGAGATGATAGATGTATCTACTTGGAACTCTAGGCTCATCAAGGACCATAGAAGAAATGTAATTAGACAGAGGAACTGGAATGAACGTGCTATGTTTTGATAATATTAAAGGAAGAATGGCAAGATCAGTGAAGGGGAGGAGGAGAAGGAGAGAAGGAGAAGAGATAATGTCATTTCACGTTTGGTTGGCAGCCAAATTATATTTATTGTACACATACATACAAACACAGAGAAAAGGGTAGGGGAAGAAGTTAATAGGTGAATCTCACTCATACAAATTGGACAAAGGAGGAAAGAATACACATTGGGTACAAAAGTGCGTTTAGTTGCAAAAGGAAATGAGGTAAAAAGGTGAAAAAATGTAGTGGAAGAAGGAAGATAAGAGGGAGGCTAAATTAAAGGAGAGACTAGTCCGAGGAATAACAAATGTTAGGGACATATAAAAATATGGCAATTATCTTGCTTTGGCAATTTTTTTAGAACAGAGGGGATATCTAATTGGATAATGGCTGAAAAAGCTATGTGATATAAATACTATATAATATATGTTGTTCTGTAAGAAATTATGTGGGGAATAATTTTGAAGAGAATGTATGTACTGATAGTAAGTGGAACAAGTAAACAAATCTATACAATGACAACAGTATTATAAAGAAAAAAAACACTTTGAAAGACTTGTGAACATATTGATCAAATGTTATTCCAGAGGACAAATGATAAATTTTGTTTATACATACACATATTACATACACATACACTTTCAGGTATAAGTGCATATGTATATTATATATTCTGTAAATGTAGAACTGTATTTTGATTGACTATACATACTTGTAATATGCATAACAATGGATGAAAAGGAGAAGAGTTGAATTTTTGATGATTAAAATTAAAATTTAATACAAATAACTTATTACAGAGAGAAAGAAAGAGATACAGATAGATGGGAATTAGTCCAGATTTCTTAAGTTTCTTGTTCTCAAAAAGTCAAAACTTGAAAAAATCAGCATAAATTTAAAACAGGAAATTGATGAAAAGAAGCTCTTATAGACTTTACTCTGATACTCTGGCTGAGAGTGGGCTCACTGTCCCTTCCTGTTAGGGAAATAGAGGGATTGATTAATTGGGAATGTTTATGACATGATTCGATTCAGTGTAGAAAAAACAAGTCCATTTAGTGCTTATGTCTGTGTATTGGGAATCAAGTAAATTAGCAGTCTTGTATCATGTAGGCAAATATAAAATAATTAAATATATTTGTTTCAAATTTAAACTGCCAATATTAGAGATATCTTGAACCTGAACTAGGTTGAATTATATTTTACTTAGAAAGCTATACTCATCTTTAGACACTTTACCTGAGGAAAACTTCAGGAATGTTCATGGAAACCACAATTTAGGAAGGGCATTGATAATGTGGGAAGTATATAGGGAAAGACAATAAAGATTAGGGTGGAGAAAAGCCTCAACTTCAAGGCACTTGAGGAATGGCTGAAAGTTCTGGGAATACTTAATCTTTAAAAGACTTAGAGTAGATATGAAAGCTATCTTTACGTTTATGAAAAGAGGTCCAGGGGAAGGAAAACAAAGCAAAATAGAACAAAAAGCTTGTGATATTTTCCTCCAGAGCTAGGAAGAATGAGTATTGCCTTCTTTAAGCAGGGAAATTTAAGCTTGAAATAAGGAAAAGCTCCTTATTGATTAGAGCTGTCCAAAAGTGGAATGGGATGAACTTACTTCTCATTTGAAATCTTCAAGGAAGATTTAATTACCATGTGTTGAATCTGCTATATCCGTGATTTTCTGCTTCAGACATGAGTTAAACCATATTTCTCTTCTAACTATGAGACTACATGATTCTGAGATGTTCTGAAAGTAAGGTGGCCTATTCTAGAGTTGGGAAGGAGCCAGTTCATACCATATCTCAAGAGCTAAATGTAAATTTTCAATGTAATCATTTATCCATTGTAAATAGTCAAATGTTACAAAACAGAACTGGCTATGTTATTTTCTTGATTTGCCTAGAGGTAAGAAAACAATGGAGAAAAATATTAATAATGTAGATTTAATTTGAAAATGTGCTATGCATGAGAGGTAGTTTTGAGATATTCACCAAAATACTGTTATCTCATGCCTCTCCCTCTCTATTGCCCTACTGTGTTTCAATTTTTAGTACTCTTAACAGCACTCTGATCAGCTAGGAAAGGAAGATTTTGATGATCTACATTACTTTATTCCCCATCAATGTTTCCATTTTTACACCTAAAGAGTTTGGAAGTAGTGGTCTGTATTATCTGGAAAACAGGTGGCTTCAGCACAAGAAAGCTGACACAAAAAAAGCAAAAAAAAAAAGGAGGTGTTTCTTTTTAATAACTCATATCCCTGGAAACTATAATGACTCTGGCTAATCTAAATAATTCCCTTTTCCCCTAGACCCAGTGCTTGGTGCATGTTGGTCTGAATCAGAAGCAAAAGTCTTCCTCCAGCAGCAGCCAAGTTCCTTTGACTGGACAGGTCCCAGGGCATTGAGTCTGAAGTAGGTCTCTAGAGCATGGAGAAGGGTTATCCCACAGGTAGTCAGACCTCCTACTAAAGTGACTGCAGCTGCTGAAGAGGCCATCCTTTGCCTTGTCACATGTCAGAAGCAAGATCCTATGATCCTTCACTTTGAAAATAAAGAGAGAGATAAAATGCTTTTCCAAAAACAAACAAATAAATAAATAAATGCAACTACTGACAAACTACTAAAATTTGTCTCTTCTAAATAACTGATTGAAGAGGATGCTAGTTATTAATTTAAAAGGGGGAACATGTATTTCCATGGATGAGAATATTCAAAAGTACACAGTATGCAGGACACTATGTTCTCAGTATCAGAATAACAGAAAGAACAAATTAATAATCAGAGGCTGTTGATAAAATATATATTCATAACATAGGAATAAGCTGACCTTAAAGAAAATTTAATCTAGTTATTATTTAACCTGATGAATCATTCCCCACATTAATATGGAATTACATTTATAATTACATATGTAGTAACTAGAAAATGGAGATAATAAATAGAGATTCTTAACTATTAGAACCCCAGTGAGGCTTAAAGGATAAATACATATAAAGTATCACATGCATTTTATTTATCATCCTCATTTTCCTGTTCAGAAGCAGCAGCATTTGGAAAGAATTGACATATATAATAGACCTCTCTATAGGAGAAGTTTGAATACACAATGCCACATTCCTATCCTTCAATTCACCATTCATCAGAACTCAATTCAATATAATAGGAAGTCATCATTATCATTTCCAATTTGCTGTAAGTTGTGAAGATTATATCATTTTGGCATTTTTTCAAAATAAGATGCATTTTCAAAATTTTTCATTAATTTAAAGATATTGATATTTAGTAATTTTAAGATACATAAAGATAATTTAAGCTTATATTTGGGTAGCAGCAAAGTTAGAATAAACTAAGACCTTTCAAAATGTGATTAGGATATATTGACTTTTCTTGTTCTATCTCTCTGTTGGACTTTCTGAATGATTTTAATTGATTTTATAACTAGTATTTTTCCCATTCCAATTCACCCTTTATATAATTACTAAAATAATATCCACATCAGGTCATATCATATCCCTGCTCAAAAAAATGAATTAATATGAAACTTCAAAGGAAAATGTTAAAGAGTATTAGGCCCCAGACAAATTCCTAGAAAAACATGAAAAATGGTGTAAACAAATCAAATAAGACAATTTACAGAAAGAATCAACAGCTTAGAAAAAATTTCAATAAAGAAAACAGTGCCTTAAAAACTAGAATGGGTCAAGTGGAAATTAAGGTACAAAAATACAAAGGAGAAAACAATTTCTTAAAAGTAGAAATGGCCAAATTAAAAAATGAAATATAAAACACACACATGCACACACACACACACACACACACACATATACACACACACACAATAACTCTCTAAATTGAGAATTGAACAAATGGAAGATAATGACTCCATAAGACATCAAGAAACAGTATCCAAGGAATGAAGCTAAGCTTCAGAATAGAGATCAAATCAAAGGAGGAAATAACACCAAATGATTAAAAAAAAAACAGAGAAAATATTCTAAACTAATTTTTTTTAAAAAGGAGATGAACTAAATGTAAGCTCAACCTTCACAATGAATATTGATGAATTTTTTAAAATAAAGTACAAGCAACGAAATTAAAGCAATATGTCACAAAAAATCTTACTCTATGACCAGGTAGGTTATATGTCAGGAATGTAGGAATGGTTCAATATTATGGGAAAATAACTCAGCATCACTGATCATGTCAATAACAATACTAACACAAACTATATTATTATCACAATATATGCATAAAAAGTCTTTGACAAATTATATCTATTTCTTATTTGTATTGTTAATTGGAATTTGGGAGATGCCATTTAAAAGTATATTGTGGGGACCTTAAAACTACATTTCCCGTGGTCCAACGGGTTTCCTGTTTTGGATTACTTATTCCAGGTGAGGGACAGCTTTAAATAGGGGAAGTGACTTTGAACTCCTCTCTTAGCTAGCAGGGACGGGAATGATACGAAAGGTAAAATGGCTGAGGCGGCAGTTTGAATACTTACAGGAGCAGTCTTATATATATTTTACCAGCATGGCCATGGCTTTAATTAAAATACTAATTTCTATTATTGTATCAGTCTTTATCATTTTTAATCATAACAGTATTTAAAATAGACAATATTTAAATAAATGGAACTTTTCTTAAAATAATAAATAACATATGTCAAATCATCAGGAATCATTTTATATGATGGGGATTATTTAGGAGTCTTTCCAATAAGACCAGTTGTGAAGCAAACATTCCCATTATCATCACTACTCTTCAATTTTTACTAGAAATGCTAGCTATAGCAATAAGAAAAGAAAAAGAAATGGAAAGAATTAGAATAGACAACGAGAAGAAAAGATCAGCACTCTTTTCAAGTAATGTCATGATATATATATATATATATATATATATATATATATATATAGAGAGAGAGAGAGAGAGAGAGAGAGA
>NC_058130.1:454955471-454962982 GCF_016433145.1 Gracilinanus agilis | reverse complement strand
ATATATATATATATATATATATATATATATATATATATAGAGAGAGAGAGAGAGAGAGAGAGAGAGAGAGAGAGAATCCCAGAAAATCAATAAAAAAAATCAAAACCATGAACGACTTTAGCAAAGTTTTAGGATATAAAATAAATCCACATAAATCATTTGCTTTTCTATTTGCTACTGACAAAGTCTAATAGTAAGAGATATAAAGAGAAATCAATTTAAAATATCTGTAGACAATATAAAATACCTGAGGCTCGACCAGTCAAAATAAACACAGGAACAATATGTACACAATTATAAAACACTTTGGACACAAATACAGTCATACCTAAGTAACTGGGGGAAAAAAACATCAATTGCTCAATTGCTTCTGGGTAAGTTGAGTCACTGTGATGAAAATAACAATTCTTCCTAAATTAATTTTTCTACTAAGTGCTATGACAACCAAACTAAAAATAAATCATAGAGCTAGAAAAAAATGATAAATTTCATGTGGAAAAATAAAATATCAAGAATATAAAGGAAATTTAAGAAAAAAATATGGAGAAAGGTGGGCTTGTCATGCTAGATCTCAAATTGTAGTAAGAAGTGGTAATCATCAAGATACTCTGGCAACCATTGTGGTCTTAACTTGGAAAATGATGAAAGATATTGGACTTTGTCTAATTTTTTTTTAAACCCTTGTACTTCGGTGTATTGTCTCATAGGTGGAAGATTGGTAAGGGTGGGCAATGGGGGTCAAGTGACTTGCCCAGGGTCACACAGCTGGGAAGTGGCTGAGGCCAGGTTTGAACCTAGGACCTCCTGTCTCTAGGCCTGACTCTCACTCCACTGAGCTACCCAGCTGCCCCCTATTTTGTCTAATTTATGCCAGACTGCTTTGAGGTTTTCCCAATAATTTTACTAAATACTGAATTCTTATATCAAATTTGAATCTTTACTTTTGCAAGTGTCAAATTACTATTATATTTTACAAGTTTTTATATGTCAGTTCCACTTCACTGATCTACTTCTATATTTCTTATATTAGATAGCTTTGATAATTTTTGCTTTAAAATAACCTAAAATCTGATACTGCTAAACTTCCTTCCTTTATATTTTTTCTTTAATTCATTGGATGTTTTTGCCATTTTATATTTCAAGTATTGTGTTATTATATTTTTCCAATTCAATAAAATATTTTTGGCAAATTAATTGGCATGACATTGAATAAATAGATTAGGGATTAGGTTAGGTAGAATTTTGTTTAAATTATATTGGTTTTGTCTATTAACCAACAATTAATAATTATTTCATTATTTCAATCTGATTTTATTTGGATGATAAATTTTATAATTATTTTCATGTAATTTCTCATTGAGATACCAACTTAGTCTTTCTGAGTCAAAGAGAATGCATAGTTCCATGGCTTTTTGGATTTGGTTCCAGATTTTTCTCTAAAAAAGAAAAAAGTTGTATATGTACAAAAATATTTATAGCCTCTCTCATTGTAGTGGCAAAAAATTGAAAATGGAGGTGTTTGTTTTAAATTCAGGGAAGTGTCTAGCAGACTCCCTATGGACATGTGGGAGACTTTGAAACTACATTCAATGTTACGATTAAAAATGATAAAGACTGATATAATAATAGAAATTAGTAGTTTAATTAAAGCCATGCTGATAGGGATAAAATCATTAGACCACGTACCTGTAAGAATTCACATTGCCTCAGCCATTTTTACCTTTCCTATCTTCCCACGCCTGATAGCTAAGAGGAAGTTCAAAGTCACTTCCCCTTATTTAAAACTGTCCCTCACCTTGAATACGAAATCCAAAACAGGAAACCCATTGGGGATCATGGGAAATGTAGTTTCAAAGTCTCCCACATGTCCATAGGGAGCCTGCTAGACACTTCCCTGAATTTAAAACAAACAGAGGGGATGTCCATCAATTGGGGAATGCCTTAACAATTTGTGGTATATGGTTGTAATGGAATACTATTTTCCCATATGAAATAAAAACAAGATAAAAAACTTGGAAATATGTATGTGTATATATAAAAATATATATGTAGAGAGAGAGAGAGAGAGAGAGAGAGAGAGAGAGAGAGAGAGAGAGAGAGATATGAAAAGTAAGAGAAGTAAGCCAAGCTAGGGGAATATTGTATGCAATAATACCAATAATGGATAATGATCAACTCTCAAGGTCTAAATTAATATCTACAATGCTAAGATCTAAGATTATATTAAGGGATTCATGATCAAAAATGCTATCCATGGCCAGAGAAGGAACTATTGGAGTATGAATGCAGATAAAAACATAATAGTTTTTACTTTATTTCTCCAATGAGTTTTTTCTTCAACATGCAATATGTATCATTTTTCATGGCATGAAGAACATGGATATATGTACTGCATGACAGGACTGGTATAACTTTGATTATTTACCATCTCTGAGAGGGTTGGGGAGGAAGAGAGGAAAATAATGTGGATTGCAAAATGTCCGAAAACAATTATTAGAAATTGTTTCTACATGTAATTGAAAAATATCAAAAGTGCTAAAAACAATATGATTACATCTAAAAGATAAAAATCATGATTAAAATCTACTGAATTAAAGACTAAATGAATCAACTAGAATTATAAAATGTTTATAATAATAATATCCAGCTCTTTTTTGAGATTTGGATGAGATCCTTTGCAGAATGGGCAAAAGACATGGTAAAAGTCCTAATCCTATCTTATTTTCATTTGTCATTTTATGCTTGAGGTAAAAGGGAAACAAAATCACATTCCTGTCTTCTTGAAGGATCTGATCATCTTGAAGATCATAGCATTTGTCCTTATTACAGGTGGTCAGACCTTTATTTCGATAAATCTGTTTTGAAGAAATTGAATGTGGTGAGGAATGAGTTGAAGCATGGTGAAAAAGTATGAGTCTATTGAAATTATGAGGGCAAGAGAGGATAAGTACCTGAACTACTGTGGTAGTTGTGGAGGGCAAAATTTTACAGGGATGATGGAGAGTGAGCGATTGAGTATTACAACAAAGTTTCTAATATGCTTCACTAGAACATTGAGTTTTGATGGGAAAAAAAGTTCTTTCGATTGTTTGAGAACATATGCTTATAAGACTTAAAATTATACTGGCTAATGTAGGAATGGAATTTACTAGTGAAGAATGTGTATTAAGATGGTGAGATCATAATTTCCAAGTTTAACTCTTTCATTTTATAGTTGAAGAAAATGAAGCCTAATGGGTTTATCGATCTGCATTTTCCATTGGTATTCTCACAATATCAAGAGAAATAAAGAAGAGACTCAACCATTGATGAAAATATGTTCTTTTTTTTTTAAGGAAGAGAAGGAAACAGGAATAGGAACAATTTATTGAAAAATTCCAGAGTTATTTTCTGATATGGATACAAGGAAGAAAAATGTTTTCCCCAAATGGGAGAAAATGCATTTTGTCCTTGCTGATCATAAAATTTCAAAGATTTTCCAAGAAGGAGAGTTAGTTCCCAGAGCATTGACTTACACACCTTCTATGAAATGTTTCCTTAAAACAGAAGGTGAAAGGATTGAAACTAGACATTCCATGTCTTGGCATAATAAGGGAAATTTGCCTGGTCCATAACATCTATATATTTTCTTTTTCACCTTTAAAATTTGTTTTAAAAATGTTAGCAAAATTGTTCTTAGAATCATAAGACAAACACTCCTTTGTTTCACCAATCTCTCTTCATTATTGATAAAAGTAATATAAACTTCAGGCTAAACAATAGTGAATAGATTACTTACCAATCAGCTAGTTTAGTTTCCAGCAATTCTAGATGACTTCCTCAGAGCAGACAAATGATTTCCTTGTTTTGAATAAATTATGGAGTCTTGCTACACAGACATATGTTTGAGTTTAAGGAGCTGAACTTGATTTAAAACTCAAATTGTCATCTGCCATTTAAGTTCTAATTCAAGTAAAAATATTTAACATTAAATCTAGTTTGATTGATTAAATAACTGTGAGAATTGGCCTGAAGCTACAATAGCAAATCATTTCCAATCAAATTAGGAATAGTTTATCCTGAAAACCAAATTGTTCCCAAGAAAAAGAGGTTAGTCTAACTTCAAGATTATTTTTTATATCCTTGTTTGGAGTAAAAAAATGAAAATATGAAAAGAAAAAACAATACAAATTCATGTATATTACATATGAATACATATTTGTATTTGTATATGTATTGTAGTAATTATTATATGTACTACATTAAGTAATCTAAGTTCTTTGTTTTATAAATATAGAAACTTCTGAAGTCCTAAAATATTTGATGACTTATCTAAGGTCACGAGTAAGTAAAATATAAAAGAAGCAGTTAACATTTGAACCTTTATTCTGCTCCCATTTTTCCTGTTATTTTAAGTATACCACATATCAGAACAAGTATAACCTGAGCTTTATTGTGCTTCATCAATATTGCATTTTGAAAATTTCAAATCTTTTGTAGTCACCTTGTGTAAAGGAAGTCTCTCAGTGTGTTTTCCCAACAACATATGCTCATATCATTTCTCTGTGTCACATTTTAATAGATGTCAAAATATTTCAAACATTTTCATGTTTATTATATTTGTTATAGCAATTACAGATTGTTGATACTTCATGTTATTATTATAGTTGTTTTGGGGTGCTATGAATTACACCCTTATAAGACAATTACTTAATTAATAAAATTTGCAAAAGGTTTGACTACTCCACTTACAAGCGCTTCCCCATCTTTTTCACTCTCCTTCAGTGCCCCTATTCCCTGAGATACACAATATGGAAATTAGGCCAATTTGTCACCTTACAATGGACTCTAATTCTTTAAATGAAAGAAAGCATGAAAAAACTGCCAGATATTATGTATAGTCAGAGAATAGACTAAGCTTAATATGATGGGATGATATTAAAAACAATCAAGGCATAAGATAGATTAATACACTAGAAAAAAAGAGAAAAGGAGAAAAAGCTGATGGTGAAATATTTCACGTGAGAATTTATGTAAGAATCAATTCAATGGAAGGAGACATGAGAGAGGCAGGCAATGTTTAAATCTTAATCTCATTGGAATTGAGGCAAAGTGAGAATATCACCTGCACTCAGGCATAGAAATCTTATCCAAAAAAAGGAAGTAAGAAAGGTAAAGGGAACAACAAAAAAAGAGCAGGGCAAACAAAAAGGAGAGGGGATTTAGGAAAATGGATAAACAGAAGCAAAAAACATTTGTGAAAAAGGAAAAGATGATAGGGAGGGAAAGAGAAGGATAAGTGGGAGGTGGGGATGATGGAAGGGAAACACACAGTTAAATGTGAATGGGATGAACTCAACTCTGTAAGAGTAGGCTTTTAAGAGTGAAGCTTTAGAATGTTGGAAGCAAGGATGAGTGATAGAGAACAATGGTTGAGCTGGAGCAAAGGGTTGTGGAAAGGAAGGAGCCAGCAGGAGGTCTTTAGTTAGGATCTCTGTGGAAAAAGGTGGACTCTTGAGACCTTGAGATCTAGGGAAGGACTGAAAAGGATTTCCTATGGCAGCTGATCACCCTAAACCCCTGTGTGTTTCCTGAATCAACCTAGAACCATCAAGGAAGATTTCCAGGATACTCCAAGAGCCTGAAGGGTCAATAGCGCCAACCTCTGAGAGTCTGAATATAACCTGCCTTACAGAGAGAGACCCCCTAATTCATTGTCTACTAGTTAATTAGCTTAGAATTTAGAGATAAAGGAGGGAAGTGAATTCCCAGGCTGGTCATCTGGCCTGACCAGGAAGAAGGACCTTTTGGGATTGATTAGTGTTCAGGGACCCCTCAACACCTCTACCCTTTCCCCATCTTCTATAATTTTAATAACTACAATAATAAAACTTGGATAGCAGTCAGATTAAAGGAGATTCTATACAGAGGGAAACAGAGGGAACAAGCAGTCTGAGAGGCTGACAGCTCAGGCCTTGACTACATCTAATCAAGGTCCCTTGCTGTGCTCCTTTAACCCACAAAGGGTTTTTTACCTAAAGGGCTTCTTGGGCTACCAAGTCTTGGGGTCCCACCGATATGGCTCACAAGTAGAGACCCCTATCAGTTTACCATTGCTTGCCTATTCTCTGATAATCCATCTTTTATAGAGAAATCCCCTTTTTCCTCTCAGTAATGGTGATAGGCAAGAGGGCTCTTGACAGACACTATCATTCAAGTCTGTCATCCCATTACCATTTAGACACCTCTCCAAAATATTATTACACCTCCAAATGGAAAAGGTTAGAAGAGTGCATTAAAAGTCAGAATGTGGGGGCAGCTGGGTGCCTCAGTGGATTAAGAGCCAGGCCCAGTGATGAGAGGTCCTGGGTTCAAATATGATCTCAGACACTTCCCAGCTTTGTGACCCAGACAAATCACTTAACCCCTATTAAACCCCCTTAGAACCAATATACAGTATTGATTATAAGTCAGAAGGTAAGGGTTTTTAAATAAATAAACAAACAAATAAATAAATAAATGATATGGAGGTCAGAATACCCCAATATATCTTCTACAAGATACTTATTTAATATATGGAGATACACACCCAGGGAAGAATAAGGGTCATAGCAAAATCTAAAATGATCCTTAAACTTATAAAAAGCAGGGATAGGAATTATGATCTTGGTCAAAGCAAAAGTATCAATTAATCTGAGTAAAAGAGATAAGGAAGTTCATTTCATATTGATAAATGAGTAATAGATGATGAAATAACAATGCACCAAATGGCATAGCATACAAATTCATTCTTAAAGGAGAAACTATGTTAGTTGCAAGAGGGAATAGACAATAAAATCATATTACTAGGGGATATTAGCCTTCCTCTAAAGGAATTAGATGAATGAAGCCATAAAATAAATAAGAATGGAATTAAGGAAGTGAATAGAATTTTAGAAAGTTTGACTTAGACCTCTGGAGAAAATTGAATTGGGAATAGAAAGGAATACACCATTTTTCACAGCAGTAAATAGCACTTCACAAAAATCAATCATTTAATAGGATATAAAAAACCTCACAACCATATGGAGAAAAGCAGAAATATTAAATGCATCCTTTTTAGCCCATAAAACTGACAAAATTACACTGAATAAAGGACTAGAGAAAAAAAACTTTCAATAAATTGGGAAAAAATAACATATTTGTTTGAGAAAAAATACCTCCATCCCACCATGGCACCCCAATGGTAGATATAACATCATATCTAATGGCCAGGCTTGCTTGGCATCCATTGGCAACCCGTGGCATCAGCTCAAGTGTCAACATGTACTGTTGCCACTGAGGGAGGAGCTGGGGAATTTATAAAACAAGCACAGGAAGGAGAAATTCGCTTTACTTCTGCTCATGAATGGATGGGCTCACCAGGCTGGATTGAAACCTAAGGACATATAAACCTTAAATTAGTAAATCTAAGTCGTGCTCTCTCTCTCTCTCTCTCTCTCTCTCTCTCTCTCTCTCTCTCTCTCTTTCTCTCTCTCTCTTTCTCTCTCTCT
>NC_058130.1:454921883-454952741 GCF_016433145.1 Gracilinanus agilis | reverse complement strand
CTCTCTCTCTCTCTCTCTCTCTCTCTCTCTCTCTCTCTCTTTCTCTCTCTCTCTTTCTCTCTCTCTTTCTCTCTCTCTTTCTCTCTCTCACACACCTCTCATTTTATCATTGTATTAATAAACATTTAAAACTGTGTTCAGACCCTATTTTATTCCTAATATATTAAAGAATAGGTGGGGAAAAGAATAAGTCATAGAAGCAACATACAATTTCATTAAAAAGAATGACAACAAGGAGACAATATACCAACAATTTCAGGGTGCAACCAAAGCAATATTTTGGAGAAATTTTATTTCATAAAATGCTTACATCATTAAAACAGAGAAAGAGAAGATCAATGAATTGGATATTCAAATAAAAACCAGAAAAATAACAAATTAAAAAACTTCCAATTAAGGTCAAATTAATTTATGAAAAAGCCTAATTTCATAAAAAAAGAATACTTAATATCCAGTATTAAAAATTAAAAGAATGAGGTTATTCATTTTAAATTTTTTGATATTCTCTGTTTCTATCTTGGTCTTAAATTCTTTTCTTTCCCATAGACCTGATATGTATACCATTCTATGATCATCTATTTTACTTATATTTTCCTTCTTTATATTTAAGTCATTTACCCATTCTGAATTTATCTTGGTATAGGGTATGAGATGTTGATCTATATCTAAACTCTCCCATACTGTTTTCAAGTTTCCCCAGCAGTTTTTGTCAAAAAAATTTGTTTCTTTTCCCAAAGGCTGGAATTTGGGGGTTTATCATATACTTTCTTGCTAAGGACATTTATCCCAAGTCTATTCCAATGATCCTCCCTTCTATCTCTTAGCCAGTACCATATTGTTTTAATGACCACTGCATTATAGTACATTTTAAGATCTGGTACTGCTAGGCCCCCATCATTTACATTTTTTCATAATTTCTCTTGATATTCTTGATCTTTTGTTCTTATAAATGAACTTTGTTATAATTTTTTTTTCTAATTCAGTAAAAAATTTCTTGGCTGTTTGACAGGTATGGCACTGAATGAGTAAATTAATTGGGTACAATTGTTATTTTTATTATGTTAGCTCATCCTACCCATGAGCAATTAATATTTTTCCAATTATTTAGATCTAGTTTTAATTGTGTGGAAAGTGTTTAATAGATGTGTTCATATAATACCTGTGTTTGTCTTGGCAAATAGATTCCTAAATATTTTATAGTCTAGGGTGATTTTAAAAAGAAAATTATTTTTTTAACTCTTGCTGCTGAGTTTTGTTGGAATATATGTAAAGATGCTGACGATTAATGTGTGTTTATTTTGTATCCTGCAACTTTGCTAAAGTTGTTGATTATTTCCACTAGCATTTTAGTTAATTCTCTAGGATTTTTTAAGTAGACCATCATATCATATGCAAAGAGTGATAGTTTAGTCTCCTCATTGAGTATTTTTAATACCTTCAATTTCTTTTTCTTCTTTAATTGCTACTGCTGGTGTTTCTAGTACAATGTCAAATACAAGAGGTGATAATGGGCATTGTTGCTTTACTTCTAATCTCTTTGGGAAAGCTTCTAACTTATCCCCATTGCAGATGATACTTACTGATAGTTTTAAATATATACTGTTCATTATTTTTAGGAAAGGCCCTTATATTCCTATATTTTCTAGTGTTTTCAATAGGAATGAGCATTGAATTTTGTCAAAGGCTTTTTGTGCATCTACTGAGATAATCATGTGATTTCTGTTGGTTTGGTTGTTCATATGACCAGTTATATGGATGGTTTTCCTAATATTAAAGCATCCTTGCATTGTGATATGAGATTAAATCTACCTTGCCCTTTCTAAAATCTAATCACCATAAGTATAAACAACTTCACTTAACTCACAAGTTGGGAGATCTGTGACCCACGTATGCTTGAGTGACAAATCAAAATTTACTGACTGCCTCCTAGGTATTCCTAAGAAAAGTATCTGTTGTGATTGGACACGTAAACTAAGAGGAAGGTATAGGAAGTGACACAAAAGAAGCCCCTTTAAAACAGTGTTCAGTGAGTTCAATTGGCCTGTTTCTTCTTATTTGTGGCTTGGACTTGAAGGAGCTCTGGCTGGGACCTTGAGACCTTGGTGAGTGAAAAATGCTGACTGACTACCTAAACTTCCCTGGAGATACTAGCCTCCGAGAGGCTTCCTTGATTGGGAGAAGCCCTAGTGGCTAAATTCCTTGTTAATTGACTTTTAGGCTTTCTGGCTGGGTATATGAAGCCTGCCAGAATAAAGCCCAGACTTGAATACAAATCTAGTTCGTTAAGTTAGATCTCTTACTCTACCCTTTTCTCATCTCTCTACTTCCACTCTCTCCTATATTTTTTAAATAAATTACTAAAATCATTTAAGGAATTGGTATTTATTCAATTCCTTGGAGACCACACCTTTAAATGTTAATATATACAATTTAAAAAAACCCTTTTCCTTCTTACAGCATTCCTGGTATAAATGCAACCTGATCATAGGGAAGAATCCTCATAATCACTTGCTGGTGTCTTTTTTCTAGTATTCTATTTAAAATTTTTGCATCTATGTACATTAAGGAGATTGATATGTAGCTTTCTTTCTCTGTTTTTGGTCCCTCTGGTTTTGGAATCAGTATAATATTTATGTAATAAAAGGAATTTGGTATAACTCCTCCTTTGCTTATTTTGTCAGATAGTTTGTATACTATTAGGATTAGTTGTTCTTTAAATTTTTTGTAGAATTCAGTTGTTAATCCATATAGTCCTGGGGATTTTTTCTTAGGGAATTCTTTAATGACTTGTTCAATTTCTTTTTCTGATATGGGATTATTTAAGTATTTTATTTCCTCTTCTGTTAATCTAGCCATTTATATTTTAAAAATATTCATCTCTATCACCTAGATTTCCATATTTGTTCCCATGTATTTGGGAAAAATATTTCTTCATAATTATCTTAATTTCCTCTTTATTAAAGGTGGGGCCACCGTTTTCATCTTTCATCCTGTTAATTTGATTTTCTTCTTTATTTTTCTAATTAGATTAGCCAGTACTTTATCTATTTTATTTTTTCAAAGTACCTGCTCCTAGTCTTATTTTTTTCAATAGTTCTTTTACTTTCAATTTTATTAATTTCTCTTTTAATTTTTAAGATTTCAATTTAGTTTTTTCCAGGGATTTTTAATTTGTTCTCTTTCTATTTTTTTTTTAATTTGCATGGCCAATTTATTGACCTCTTTTCTCTCTGATTTGTTGATATTTTCATTCAGGGATATAAATTTTTCCCTGAGTACTGCTTTGGCTGCATTTCATAGATTTTTGATATATTGTTTCCTCATTGTTATTCTCTTCAATGAAATCAACAGTTGTTTCTTTGATTTGTTCTTTGACCCACCAGTTTTGAAGAATTAGATTATTTAGTTTCCAGTTAATTTTAAATTTGTCTTTAGAAAAGTCCTTATTGATTATGATTTTTATTGCATTATGGTATAAGAAATTGTATTTACTATTTCTTCTTTCCTACCTTAGTTTGCAATGCTTTAATGCCCGAGTACAGTGATGAGCAAACTTTTTAAAAAGGGAGCCAAAGGAAAGGAAATGCTCATCTTTCAGTCTGGTTCCAAGGCAACTCTTTAAAAGTTTCATTGCATTATATCCTACTCATTGTATTTGTCAGATTAGGAATAAAGTCCCATGGCCAGGAGTGAACATTTCAGGGGGCATCTGGCCCTTCAGGGGTAGTTTACCCATCACTACCCTAGTACATGGTCAATCTTTTTATATGTGACACATGCTGCTGAAAAGAAGGTATATTCTTTTTTAACCATACTTATTTTTTCCAGATATCTATTAGATTTATTTTTTTTCTAACCTTTCATTCACTTCTCTTACTTCTTTCTTATTTATTTTTTGGATCAATTTATCTATTCTGATAGTGGAAGGTTGAGGTCCCCCACTAGTATGGTTTAACTATCTATTTTCTCTTTAAGCTCCATTAGTATCTCCTTTAGAAATCTGAACACTGTACCATTTGGGGCATATATGTTGAACACTGATATTTCTTCACTATTTATATTGCCTTTTATCATGATGTAATTGCCTTCCTAATCTCTTTTAAAGAAATCTATTTTTGCTTTAGCTTTGTCTGAGATCATAATTCCTGTTCCTGCCTTATTTGTCTCAGTTGTAGCCTAGTAAATTCTGCATTACCCTTTTACCTTTACCATGTGTTTGCCTACCTGCATCAAGTATGTTTCTTGTAGGCAACATATGTTAGGATTCTGATTTTTAATCCATTCTACTTTCTGCTTCCTTTTTATTGGTGAGTTCATCCAGTTGGTTGTAATATCTTTAGTGGATTTATGGGAAGCATAGTGACAAATCATATAAATGATGGAGGCATAGATGGGTTGTATTGTATTTGAATGCAAATCTACTGAATTTTAGATTGGAAACAGAGGCAACCTTCTGATTCCAGTGATTTCTTGTAATTGACTATTGCTCTACTATATTTGATCTATTAGTAAATTGCTTGACTACTCTACATAGACTTCTACCTCAAAGGCCAATAAATTTTATCTGACATAATTAATTTTCTATTAGAGTGATTATTGATGATAATGACAATAATAATGCTAAATGATGATGGGGTTATGTATATTTCAGGTCTAGTACCTTCAAACTGTCTTTTAGAAGGAAGTATTTATTATGTACAGGTGTGTGAGACTTAAACATTTTCAAGCTTTTTGTCTCTTGAAGTGCTTCCTCTGGAACAATAGTACTATGCTTTAGACAACAGAAAAGTATTAATTCTATTAAATTTACTCAAATGTACTTCATGAAAAAGACAAGTTAACAAGTTTCTCAATTCAAAAGCTAATACATTTATTTATAATAATTCTATTACAGTAAACTTTTAAAAATGTTTTACTGGCTACTATTATCTTTCTACAGCCTTTATCGCAGCTAGAAACAACTATAGGCAAAATGGCAATTTGAAAGAAATTTCAATGTCCTTCCTATTTTGTCTAATATCACCCAAGCATACTGTTTGGCTCATATCCTGTTCACTTTCTCCCAGAATGCTTAGCACAAAGGCCAGTACTCAACTGGTCCATTTGCAATTATTTTCCTATTCATGTCCGTTACACACTGCAAAGATAATAGCTACTAAGTTTCCACCTTACTTGTTTTGCCATTTACCTGTTGTATTTCTCCCCACCTCATGACCTGATTCTATTTTTTGTATAACTTAAAAAAAAAAGTACCAGTTAGCCCATCAGATAAATATGCAAATGTACTACTAGGAAACAAATAATAAAGTTCCTAGGAATTCTCTGTTGGTAGAGGGAGAAGGTTAATTGAGTCAAAAATCCAGAGGCTCTCTTGGAATCTGTTTCCTACATGATAATAAATAAAATATGTTCCTAAAGAATGAAATCAATACAATTGAAGTTGCATGGCATTCCTCTCTGGACAATGGCTGATAATATTTGTGCAGTCTAGCTCTGTCATTTCTTTCTTGTACTTTTCATTTTGCATGAATGCAGAAATACATTGTGAGCATACATTTACATATGTGATGTTTTAACATGGTTTAAAGGTTACCTGTTTCTCAAATACATGCCAGAGTTATAAACTCTAGCAGCTTCTACAATAATAAAAAGGGTTTTATTATGACCCTAGAAAAATACAGTGTCTCCTTTGAGAGGTACAGTGTATCAAAATGTCAAGATCCTCACCACCAATAAAAGACCAACTTGGTGATGAATTCTTTGGCTCAACAACTCATGAAAAAGAAAAACAACAACAAAATTGCTCCCATGTCTATACAGCCCTCTTCCATATCTATGATGAGAGTTGCAAAGCAAAAGGAAGGCAGAAGAGGGGGAGCAGATATTAAGACACGCACAGTTTTCAGAACAGCTAGAAATATTAAATTAGTTCTGAGGTATATAATGAGTCCTACAATCCACAATGTCAAGTGGATATACTGAAAGAAGAAAAGATTCCTGTTTCTCTTGATTTTTTCTAGCTATAAATAAAATCAAAAGACAGACTGAAATTGTAACTAATGGAAAGCACATTAGGTTCTCCTTGGAGAGATGAATAAAGGGTTTTGTATGTCAAAAGAGAATGAGATAACCTTTTTGAGAGGCATTTGGCCAACTTATATTGTAGTTTTTATGAAAAATATTTACAAAATTACCATCATGAAAAAATACAGTTTGTTCACCAACTTCAATTCTGAGGAATGAAGAAAGACAATTTTATGAAGAATCTAAAAGACCCATTCCCAATTTAAGTCAGTACATTTAAATATTTCTTTACTTCAATATAAAGTTGTTCTTGGCAAAGTTTGATATGTATAGGTGTGTGACTAAATGTATATGTATATATGCATACATTGTACATACATAATGCATATGCACACACAAAATATGCATGTAAATATAGACATACATATTTATTCCTATCTTATTGACCTTTATGCATACATAAATAAATACATGCATATGATATAGGGGTAATGAATAAATTAAGACAAAATGTGATTTAAGATATCTCACAACTATTTATAAACATTTTATATGAGAAAACAATCAAGAGGCCATATGCATGGTGATTAAAGATTAAAATCACACACTGAAAAATAAAAAATAAATTTACATGACCAATACTTAACTACGAAATCAAAATGCAAAATGGTTCTAAGGAAAAACTATGAAGATATCATACGAATTGTTACTTTGGAGAACCATGCATCCCAGAAAGGAAATATGTCTTCTTAATGTTGAAAGATTGGTTTAAAATTGGAAAGATACCTAAAGTATCCTGACCATACCAATGCATGTAAATTCATTTCACATATTTCATGACTAGTCTTCAGCAAATGATCATTTTAAAAGCAAAGGGAAATCAGTATTTATATCTGTATATATGCATATGTTTTTTGTGTAAAGATGTGTTACTGGGGCAGCTGGGTAGCTCAGTGGACTGAGAGTCAGGCCTAGAGACAGGAGGTCCTAGGTTCAAACCTGGCCTCAGCCACTTCCCAGCTGTTTGACCCTGGGCAAGTCACTTGACCCCCATTGCCCACCCTTACCAATCTTCCACCTATGAGACAATACACCGAAGTACAAGGGTTAAAAAAAAAAAAAGATGGGTTACTATATCAAAAGTTTAATTATCTGGGGAAATATTTAAAGTTAATTATTTAATTAATTAACTTGGAAAATTTTTCCATGGTTACATGTTTCATGTTCTTTCCCTTCCTCCTCCTGGAATTAATAAGCAATTCCACAGGTTTATACGTGATTCATTGGTCAAAATATATTTCCATATTGTTAATATTTGCAATAGAAAGTTCATTTAAAATAAAAATTCCCAATCATATACATATCAAACCATGTGATCAATCATGCTTTTCAATTCCCATAGTTCTTTCTCTGGATGTAAATAACATTATTTCTTATAAGTCCCTCTGAGTTGTCCTGGATCATTGCACTGCTACTAGTAGAGAAGTCTATTATATTTGATTGTGCCACAGTGTATCCTTCTCTGTGTACAATGTTCTCCTGGTTCTGCTCCTTTCACTCTGCATCATTTCCTGGAGGTCTTTCCAGTTCACCTGGAATTCCTCCAGTTCTTGATTCCTTTCAGCACAATAGTATTCCATCACCATCAGATATCACAATTTTTCAACCATTCCCCAATCGGTGGACATCCTGTCATTTTTCAATTTTTTGCCACTCCAAAGAGTTTGGCTATAAATATTTTTGTACACATTTTTCTTATTATTTCATTGGGGTACAAACCTAGCAGAGGGATGCCTCAATCAAAGGACAGATATTCTTTTAAAGCCTTTTGGGCAGAGTTTCAAGTTGCCTTCCAGAAATGTTGGATCAATTCACAATTCCATCAGTAATTCATTAGTGTTCCAATTTTGCCACAACCTCTTCAATGTTTATTACTTTACTTTGCTGCCATATTGACTAATCTGCTAAGTGTGAGGTGGCACCACAGAGTTCTTATGAGTATCATTTCTCTAATTATGAGAGATTTAGAACACTTTTTCATGTGCTTATTGACAGTTTTGATTTCTTTATCTGAAAACTGCCTTTTCATGCCCCTTTCCCATTTATCTATTGGGGAATGGCTTGATTTTTAATATAATAGATTTTTATATTCTGCTTCCTCATTGTCATACTCTTCAATGAAATCAGTAATTGTTTATTTGATTTGTTTTTTGACCCAACAGTTTTGAAGGATTAGATTATTTAGTTTCCAATCAATTTTAAATTTACCTTTCCATAAGCATGTATTGATTATGATTTTTATTGCAGTATGGTCTGAAAAAAATTACATTTATTATTTCTACTTTCCTACATTTGTTTGCCATGTTTTTACACACTAGTACATGTCAATCTTTGTGTATGTTGTAAAAATAAAATTAGGCGAGCACAAATTAAAGACAAAGAACTAGACAATAAAGGTTCAAAATTGCTTCTAGATACTTTTGATAGATGTTATCAAAGTATTTTCAGTGTTAAGTGAATATCATCCTTATAATGTGCAATGTGCTTCTGAAAAGAAGGTATATTTTGTTTTATTCCTATTTATTTTTCTACAGATACCAATTAGTTATAATTTTTCTAACATTTTATTCACATCCCTTAATTCTTTCTTATTTATTTTTTGGTTCTATTTATCGAGTTCTGATAGGGGAAATTTGAGGTTATCCACTCTTATGGCTTTACTATGTATTTCCTCCTTAAGCTTCTTTAGTTTCTTGTTTAGAAATCTGAATACTATATCATTTGGAGCATATATGTTAAGTACTGATATTCATTATTTAAATTGCCTTTCATCAAAATGTAATTAGCTTCTTTATCTCTTTTAATGAGATCTATTTTTGCTTTAGCTTTGTTTTGAGATCATAATTGCTACTCCTGTCTTATTTGACTCAGTTACAGCCTAGTAAATTCTCCTCCACCTTCTTACCTTTGTATCATGTATGTCTACTTGCCTCAAGTGTGTTTCTTGTAGACAACATATGGTAGGGTTGTGGTTTCTAAATCAATCTGATATGTCTACCTGCCCCAAGTGTGTTTCTTGTAGACAACATATGGTAGGATTGTGGTTTTTAATCCATTCTGCTACCCTCTTCCTTTTAATGGGTGAGTTCATCTCATTCACATTGACAATTATGATTACTATCTGTGTATTCCCCTCCATTATAATTTCCTCCTTTGATTCCATCTTTTCTATTATCCTTCTTACCTTCCCCTCCAACTTTTTGCTTTTAGTTAGTCTCTCCCCTTTACCCTCCCTAATGCTACTCCCCTTCCTACCCTCTCCCTTCTTATATTTTTCCATCTTACTTCTAATAAAGAAATAAGGTAGGTAGTCTGAGTGGGTCTCGAGGCAATTTAGGTGTGAGGAAGGATAAATGGGGATATAGGTGATTATAAGGTGATTGGAGGAGGAATAAAGGTATGTGAAGGTACATAGGAGATAAGAGAAATGAGGTATGTAAGACATGGCAGCTCAAACAGGTTTATTCACAGAGGGTAGAGACAGAGGATATTGGGGAAATAAGCTGGACCCTTCAAGAAGAGAAGGTATCCCTATGATGTAAAGGAATTTGAGCCAGTCAGAAATGTTTAGGTTTGGGTGGAGGGTTTTCCCTTGTTAATTTCTAAAGTCCCTTCAGGGAGGAGTTGAAAGGGCTCCTCCCAGCCAGTCAAGCAGATAGCTAAAGGAAGTCTCAGGTAGGTTCTTCCTGCCAAGATGGATGCCTGCAGTTCCCCTCAAGAAATAAAATAAAATAATTTCTTCTCTCTTAGCTCTTGCCTTAAGCTTCATTACAATGATTCACCAGAGATTTTGAGTAGGTAACAAAGGGATTTATTAATCTCAGGTTAATCAGAGGGAAAGAGGTTCAGGGTTTTCTAACTGCTGCTAGAGAGAGGGGTGATGGTGGGGGAAGGGTCCCAGGAGAAGTTTAGACTGAGAGAGCCTGCTCTCCCAGTCAGGAAGATTTGACTGCCTTTTAAGTAAAGTCTTTATCAAATCACTAAAACTAGTGGTAACTTATTTGAGGATACTCTACTTGTCTATAGAAACTAAACCCATAATGTCCAATCACCAAGCCCTCCCTTCCACCTAGGGCCCAAAGGAAATTCAGGGGAAGGGGAGGTATGTAGATGGAGAAATCAGGGAGAGGTCCAGAGAAATGGGATAGGTCCAAATTTCTCCAAGACAAAATAAGCACAGGCCAAGGCCAAAGCAATTAGGCCAAAGCCAAGCCAAAAGGCTAATGCCAACAGGCTAAGCCAAAGCAAAAGCCTCCAACCACAGCAAAAGCCAGAAGGCAAAAGCCTCGTCACTTGGAATTTCACCTCTATTTATAGTTTCAAGTTCTACCTGACTTTCTGAAGATTCTAAGATCTTTAACTGACTTTTTGTGACTTAGAAATTACAGAAGCAAAAAGTTTCTGTTAGCCACCTTGCATTACATACTATGGTGTCTTTTAAATGAATCCCCAAACACTCCCTTCATTTTATTACTCCCCTCCCAACGAGCTCATTTATTACCCTTCTACTTCTCTATAGGACACAATACAATTTTCTGTCCCAATGGATCAGTCTGTTCTTCCCTCTCTGAGTCAATTCCAATGAGCATAAGATTTAAGTATTACCTGTTGCCAACTATTCCTCCCTTCCATTGTATTGGTCTTCTTCTCCCCTCCTCCTCGATGTTTCTTTATGAAATATATATTTAACCCATTTGATCTCTTTTCTCCTTTCCCTTAGTATTATCTGCTTTTTTTATCCCTAGTTTTTAATATTTGTAACATATCATTCTATATACAGTTTTTCACTGTGCCTTCTAAGTATACTTATTCTAGCTATCCCAATGATAATAACAATTTTTATTAATTACCAATATCACCTTTTCATAAAGAAATACAAATCATTTGAACTTATTGGGTATCTTAATTTTTTTTCTTTCTTAATTATCTACTGGTGATTCTCTTGAGTTATGTTTTGGGCATCAAATTTTCTGTTTAAGTCTGCTTCTTTTCTTCAAGAATGCTTGGAAATCTTTTATTTTATTAAATGACCCTACTCTCCTTGAGTGGAGAGGCAACCAGGTCTTGTGTAATGCTGTCTGTGCCTCCATGATATCTAATTTGTTTCTTTTTAGCAGCTCATAGTACCTTTTCCTTGGTCTGGAAGTTTTTGAAATTGGCTATAACATTCCTGGGCATTGTCAATTGGGGATTTAATACAGAAGGTGATCTATGGATTCTTTCAATTTCTACTTTACCCTCTTGTTCAAGAATATCAGGGCAGTTTTCTTGGATAATATCCATTAGAATGATGTCCAGGCAATTTCTTTGATCATGATTTTCAGGTAGTCCAATAATTCTTAAATTGTCTCTCCTGGATCTCTTTTCAAAGTCTATCGTTTTATCAATACAGTATTTCATATTATCCTCAATTTTTTCATTCTTTTGATTTTCTTTTATAGATTCTTGCTGCATTGTGCTCCTATAATGGTTTGATTCTAATTTTAAAATGCTGAATTTCATTCCTGACTTTTTGATTTTCCTTTTCTTTTTTATTTATTTTCTTTGTAGGTCATTGTTTTTATCTTTCACTTTCTTTGCCTCATTTTTGAGTCAATTCACTTTCTTTGCCTCATTTTGAGTCAATTCTGACTTTTAAGACATTATTTTCTTGTTTTAGTTCATGTGCCTCTGTTTCTAGATGACCTATTTTGCTTTTTTTACCTTCTTTTCCTAATTTTCTTCAACTTCTCTTAATTGTTTTTGAATTGTATTTTGAGTGCTTCCAAATACTGAGTCCAATTTGCTGGAGTTTCTGAGTTTTTTCTTGGGGTTCCTTGGTTCTCCTCTGTTCCATTTTTCTTTGTTCATTACCTGAAGAGAAGCTGTTGATTGTATTTCTTTTTTCTTTTTCTGTTGTTTACTCATATTTTCCCTTCCTTCCCCCTCCTTATTTGATATATTCTTGCTCCCCTCTTTATTTGATGGATCTGTGATTTGGTGCTTTTCTGCCCTGAAGAGACTCTTCCTTTGCTCTGCTGATTAACTATATTGGACTGATGGAGTTGACCAGTTGTATTAATGTGCCCTGAGGACAGATCATCCCCATCTGCCAGCATGGGCCTTCAGTTTGGATCAATCAGGAGAGACCTGTGGCTCTGTTCCACTGCCATGTCTGACTCTCTGTCCACTCTACACCCATGCTCCTCTGGTTTTCTGGCAGCTCCATGACATTGAGTCTTTCTGCCTTCTGGAGACTTTTTCTCTGCCCTATTGATTGGATTGAGCCAGTTGAGCTGATCTGAAGACCTGAATGTTCCCTGAGGCCAAAACTTCCAGAGGCACAAACCCAAGATGGAGATATGGTGGCTGAAGCCTGTACTCTTCTCTGCTTCTCTCCTCCAGCTGCCTCCTTCCAGCTGTGATGAGAACTCTGAGCTTCACATAGTTGTGGTAGCAAGGCACTCCATCTTGATTGGAACTCTTGCCTGAGATCCCACAAACTGCCCAAGTCTCAGCATAGTAGCTAGGAGAAGGGCCCTGGGACCTTCTTTCTTCCTTTTCCTAAAACCTGGGAATTTAGCCTTCTCTGAATACCTTTTACATTGAATAGAGTAGGAGGGTCCCCAAGGTTTGTCTTCTTATTAGATTTGGTTTCCTGTCCCCCTTGAAGAACTTTGTTTTTGATTGAGGTGGAAGTGTTTTACCAGAGGAATGAACTCTTGCTGCTTCTAAGCTTCCATCTTGACTCTGCCCCCTTACATAAGTGCATCTAAATTATCCTGAATCATTATATTGTGGAAAATAACTAAGTCTGTCACAGTTGATCATTTCACAGTATTGCTATTATTGTGTACAGTATTCTCTTAGTTCTGTTTATTTCACTCTGCATCAGTTTAAGTACACCTTCCCAGCTCCTTCTGAAATCATCCTGCTCATCATTTCTTACAGCACAATGGTATTTTGTCATCATCATTTACCACTATTTTTTCAGCCATTCCCCAATTGATAGACATCCTCTCAGTTTTCAATTCTTTTCCATCACAAAAATAACTTTTTGAATAGGTAGTCTTTACTCCCAGTCCCCACTTTTTTTTTTTATCTCTTTGGGATAGAGACACAATGGTGGTAATAATGAGTCAAAGTACATGTACAGTTTTATGGCTCTTTGGGCATTGTTCCAAATTATTTCCATAATGGCACAACCTCCAATGTAGCCTAGTTTAGATTGAGAAGAATAATTTTTAGTTTACATACTCTAGAAGTATGAGGTGTAATATTTAGGGTAACACAAACAATTAATAGCTAGACGTTCCATTTTGAATAGGCATGGAAAGTAACAGAAAAGATGCAATCATCCTTGGGCCTAGTGAGGTAATATAAACTTTAAAAGGTTATTCAGTAGATGAACCAAGACTGTCTGCAACATTCAAACACTGGAAATCATGAAAATGACTCATTTAGATACTTTGTAAACCTAATTAAAAATTATGCCAACAGGGAAAAGGAAGGAGAAAGAAGTTATTTTATGTCAGGAATAAGTGAAGTCCACATATACTGAAATATTTATGCTTAAAAATCCTCTGAATACCAGAGCATGCTGAGGTCAGCTATTTTCAAAGCTCTTAGTAGTTATGGATATTATTTGAACTAAGGAGTCCAAAGTGAAAACTTCAAATAATTTTCCTGACTACGAAAGGATATATTTTTTATATTTTGTGCTCATTTAAGAAACTGTTGTAAATAGAATCATACACAATTTCATGTAACATGGCATAATTTAATTTGTGATATGATGATACATAATCATAACTATAGTGCTTGTGGCACTCCTTGTCATAAATTGGCCCTAGATAAACTAGGTCAGTAGATCTAAGGCAAGTTGTAGATCTATAAAGATTGTAGTATTATGGGTAAGTAGGCCTGGTTTGAATACCAGCTTAATCATTTACTGCCTGAGCAACACTGAAATACTCATTTAACTATCTGGTACTCAATTACCTTACCTGTGAAAGTCCCTTCTATCACTAAATCTATGATTCAATAAAATCCTCAAAACCCTAGCTATGAGTCCCAATTATTGTGTTTACTTTTGCTAGTTAGCCAGGGGACCCAACAGCTTAAAAAAAAGGGATTTAAAGAAATGATACAGTAAAAAAGAGCAGCAATAAAAATCTGCCATATTTAAGAATCAATACCTACTAAAAATCATGAGGAGTAAACTTACAGCTAAAATATGTGGCCACAATAAATATGCAGGGGTGCAAATACACATACATACATACAGAACATGTGTCACATGCCTGGGCACAAAACTAAAAGATACATGTGACCAGTAATAAATTGTGTACTAGATATATATGTGAATGAATTACCAAAAATGATTTTTCTGAGTGGTCCTTTTGCCCACTAGGGACCATGTTGTCTTTGCTCCTTACTAGGCATTGTGTTTATCTTGCTTTTTTTCTATGTCTTTTGGCATGGCATTTTCTTTATCTTTTTGAACTTATTTTTTCCTGCCACCAGGATCCATATTTTTAACAAAGTCTTTTTCCCCCCTGATTTAAGTTAGAAAGCTTCATTTAATTACAGTCGATATCTGATTACCAACCTTCATTCCTTTTTAAAAACATAATGGGTGTCTCTGTCCAATAAAATACAAAAAACTTTGTAGAACTAGCAACCAGAAGTTTAAAAGATATTTTAAGATCGTCTTGAGTTTCTCATGCAAATGAAACACTGGGAAAAGTGTTATCAAAGAAGCCTAGGTGAGGTCTTGAAATATTTTTGACTTGGGTTAAATTTCTTTTTTTCTAAATTTCTGCCTTTAAGGTGGTGATGGCAAAGCTATGACACATGTGTCAGCATTGACATGCATAGCCATTTTCTATGACACATGGCTGCATATGGCTGCATACAGAGAAGTATGGGACCGTATGCTTAGGATGAAACATTTTCTGTAGTGTAATGTAGACACTCTGTGCAATGTAGATGACAATTCTACCTATATTAATTTATCTATTTGGGTTTTTTAAATACAAGTATATATTACAATTATACATTTTTGTTATTTAAACTATAAATATCATGAAATTATGGCTTCTTTCTCAAAGTGACATACCACCTGAGTCATGCTCCATTTTTTGGCAAATTTTGACACACCGAGCTCACGAGGTTGCCCATCACTGCTTTAAGGTGAATGTATCAGGCAACAAGGCATCTCTGCTTTAAATTGCCATATAAACTCAAGTATTTAGAAATTTAAATTTAGATGATAAATAAATGCATTTGTTTAAGGTAGTTGATTTTATCCCCAAGTTCCCAAGAGAGTTGCTTTCCAAATTAAGAGGAAGAATGCCTTAACCAGAATGCATCACAGCACCAGTTGAAGATGCAAGGCTACTTCCTATGATATAGTAGGTGTGTTTTCTTGTAAAAGCTTAAAAATATAAAGGGGCACATGAAGAAAAATTTGGAAGGAGGACAGGAAAAAAAAGTATATCAATGTATTTACTCATAAAATGAAGTACATAATGGCCTAGTAGCCTTTGTCTTTATACCTATCATTCTGGTTGCTACCTCTCATGACTTCCTAAATTTACTTAGAGCAAATAGTAACTTATTATATTAAAATGTTAAAATCTCCTAATCTTCAAAATGTTTACTTTGATTTCTTTTATGCTGATTTCACTGCTATCCTTTGGTGCCCATTGTCCAAACCATGACACTGAGATATATAGAGTAATCTGAAACCTCATGATATAAGAACATGATATAATTTCTTTCCTACTTGATGTATAATCCACTCAAGGAGGGGAGCCCTGAGTACTATCAGATGAAACTCTCTGTTTTTGTTATTCAAGGGCCTGATAGGTATTGTTCAATACCTACCAAAATCTATACTCCATATTTTCCTCTCCATTGTCCCCTTTCTCTGTTTGACACAGCTAGAACTACCATGATTCTATAAGGTTACATGTTCAGATTTTTTTCCAGAGATAATGTTTCCAGTTATTCAGAGTATCTACTGACTATATTCCTCTATCCTCCACTGTCATCCTAAACCCCTTTAAATTAGACTACAATAATATTTCTGTAAACAGCTAAGACAGATAAAATTAATATGGATTGCCCAATTTTGACCTTAAAAACTGTGAGGTATTTTTTTAAAAATGTACACAGTGGAGCTTAAATCCTTAACATTATTAATAATATCCAAAATAGCTAACATTTGTATAATGCTTACTATGTACCAGGCAATGTAATAAGTGTTTTATAATTATTATCACATTTGATCCTTGTAGCAACTCTGGGAGGTGGTAAGATTAAGTTCTCTGGAGATTGTATCTTAATTTTATAATTATTTATTAAATAAAATATTTTACTAGAGAAAAAGAGAGGGCCAGCTATATATAGACTGCCATTCCTTAGCAACCTCTTCCGAAGAGCCAGGCTGAGCCAGTCCAAAAGCCTCCATTTCCTCCAGAAACTCTAATTTATGCTCTTAGTGAAGTACTTTTCCAAAGTCCCTCTAACTGTTGGACTCTGACGTCATTATGAACAAGAGACTAAGAGTCTTCTACATGCCATAATTCATATTAGGAGACCTTTAAATTAACAGTGGAGTGTGCATGCCCACTGTAATCTTACTTTATACCACAATCATAAGTAGATTTTTTACAGATAGAAAACAAACTTTATCTACATTCTTATTCAACCAGACGGAGGGGAAAGAAGAGCTGCACTTCAATCTTAATATCAAAATTTTCTCCCATTTCAAAATCCAAAGTTTATATTGAGGTATCAAGGGAAGGGGTATATAGTCTATTATTAAATTTTTACAGAGTTTTCTGCCTCCATTTTACTAATGAGGAAACTGAGGCATGACTTGTCTTAAGGTCTCAGAGCTAATAAGTATCTGAGTCCAGATTTGAATTCAGGTTTCTATATTCTCCCAATGACTGTGATTGTCAGAATGGGATAAATTTCTCTAATCAGTTTACTGTTATTTAATTCAGCAACCGGATCACTGCCAATGAGTCTGGGATATGTTCGATAAAAGGAAATTTCAAAAAATGAGTTATTGCTGGTACAAATGAAAGGGGGAAAAAGTAAAGCTCAAAAGTCTTTCTTAACTTAGGTGGTACCATTCAATGAAAAGCCTGACTCCTTAGTTGTCAACAGCAATCAAGTAGGAAAGCATACATATTTATTCCCCACTCCTCCTCATAGAGACCCTAACTAATTAGCTTCTTTTCCTTGAATGTCTGTCATATAGACATCACACTCAGAAATGATTCAAAAATTATTTTATTAAAATTCATGTTATTTAACTTTACTCACATGTTGTGAAGGCATTTAATCAGATGTGCTCACACAATTCCTCCTTTCTGTTTCTGAAATGTTATCCTCTAATAGAAGGAGATTTATGCTCTTTATTATTGTATGGATATTTAAGACAATTTATGTTCTTTTGGCTTGGAAATTTAATATATTTCTAACCAACATCACTTGAGTTATTTGATTTCAGAATTTTAAAAATCAAAATTTTATAAATTGTTATTATAGACTATTTTCTGAAGAAAGGAAGGCTCCTTACTCTAGCAAAATATTTTAAGGAAATACACACAGAAAATATTAAAGTCAAATAGGAATTGACTTACAATATTTGTATCTGGCCCACATTTTCTATAGAACTTACAATCTTTGTATCTGGCCCACATTTTCTGTAAAATTCATTCTTATGAAAACTTTCTAAAACCCTTTAATTGTGATTAAGATCTTAAAATCTGAAGGAAACTTATATGTCACAAAAACCTACTTCCTACCCTGTATCAGGAATCATAATATCCTCACCTAAGTACTTGAAGTATGTGTGATGCCATTCTGGAATTATAGAAGATAGAAAAAAATCAATAAGGCACAGTGCCTACTTTAAAAGATTTTTATAATGCAAAATTAAGTTGTTTTTTTCCTGAAAGAAATTGATTGTTATAGATAAAATAAGAGAAGTTGGAATAGAGTTTTGCAGGAGGTAGGGAATTTCATTCTGCTATTCAAAGAGCAAAAGCTTCATGAAACATGTAGTCATTGTCCTTCACTATAAGACAGTGGTTCCCAAACTTTTTTGGCCTACCACCCCCTATCCAGAAAAAATATTACTTAGCGCAGTGGAAATTAGTTTTTCTTAAATTATAATAGCAATTAATAAGAAAGATAAATGTACCTGTGGCCATCACTTACCCCCTGGATCACTGCAGCACCCACCAGAGGGTGGTGGTGCCCACTTTTGGGAATCATTGTTCTAAGAAATAGGGAGAAGTTTAACTAGAGGTATTTTCCCCAGGGTCCAAAGTTTATTGAGTCGGGCATTGGTAATAAAACAATTCCATCTTTGGGTTAGTGTAGTTAAAAGAAGAGAGGGATTAGTTTACCCTTTGTCCCACACAGAGTTTGAGGAATAAGAAAGTAGTGACTAAAGATGGGTAGGGGCAGATAGAGGAAGATATCCCCTCCCAGTTGGAAAAACCTTAAACCTTCATGAGCTGATCAAAGCCTGGTCATATGTGATACTTAGGGTTCCATGTATGATAAATGACCCAGAAACATGTTGATTCTCATGGGAAATACATGATTAACTATAGAAATACTCCTTTTGGTTGACTATATCATACCATCCAGAAAAGATACCTTTCTTTATCTGGCTTCTGGAAGATTCATCAGAGCTGAATGGAGGGAATGAATGAATGAAGTATTTTTTGCAATGTCTCTCAAAATTATTAATATGTATTTAGATCATATTTGTATATACAATTTTGTTTTTGTTTAATTTATGGTTAGAATATAATCTACTTTTTCTGCAGTAATGTTATAACTATTATAATCTTAAGTCATGCATGACTTTTCATGAGAGCATGGACCATAACACACCAGGCTCTTTTATCCTACACTCCCAAAATCTGCGCTCATGTTCTTTGCTTCCACAACACTATCTATCCATCTCATCTTCTCCTAAACTTTTCTTTTGCCTTTAATCTTTTTCCAGTAGCAGGGTCTTTCCCAATAACATCTATATTTTTGTTATGTAGCCAAAGTAGTTAAGTATCACCTTTAATATTTGACATTCCAAAGAATAGTCTAAATATATTTCTTATATATTGACTGATTTGATCTCCTTGCTATCCAAGGGACTCTTAAATGTGTTCTTTAGCTTGACAATTTGAAATTGTCAATACTGTGATGGTTAGACTTCCTTATAATCTAGCTCTAATATCCATACATTACTACTGGATAAACCATAGTTTTGACTATACTGACATTTGTTGACAAGGGAATGCCTCTGCTTTTTAGTATGCTATCCAAATTTGCCATAGCTTTCCTTATAGGGAGGAAATATCTTTTAATTTCATGGTATCTGCAGTGATCTTTGAGCCTAATAATATAAAATCAGACACTGCCTCCAATTTCCTCTTCCTCTATTTTACAGGAAATGATGGGACCAGTTGCTATGATTTTAGAATTTTAAGTAGCTCATCTGGAATTCTGTCGCCTCTACTAGACTTATTGTTAATTAAGCTTCATAACTAAGCCATTCTCCAGAATATCTGGCTCTAGATCAATGCCAAGAAAACTTCATGACCTTTCATTAACAGACACATCCACAGCTGAGATTCCTTTCAGGTTTGTGTAAACTAATTCATTAACTTTGGAGCTAGTTGTAGTTGTCCTCTGCTCTTCCCATTAGTTGTTGGTAACCTTAAAAACTTAGGGGTTCAACTTCTGCTATAATAATATTAAAGTTTTTATACAGTTCATGAAGTTTTCTTGGCAGATACTAGAGGGGTTTTCCCTTTCTTTCTCCAGTGGATTATCTTTTGTCAGAAATCTGTAGTATGACCTGTCAATTTGTCATAAACCTACATGCAAAAGTTTATAGTTTCTATTGCACCTTAGGATATAGACAGAATACACAGTGTCCTTATATTATATGCAGGCAGTTCTGCTTTCTTACTAGCTTTTGTTGTTCAGTCATTCAATCACTCTTGACTCTTAGTGATCCCATTTGGGTTTTTTTTGCCAATGACTGAGTGGTTTACAATTTTCTTCTTCAGTTAATTTAAACAATTTTTTTCTAATTACATGTAGATAGAATTTTTGATAATCATTTTCTGAAACTTTGTGATATATGTTCTCTTCCTCACTCCTTCTTATTCTCCATCCCTGAGAAAGCAGTTAATATGTAATAGACTATATACATATGCTATCAAATAATAGATATTTACATGTTTTCAGATAATGAGGAAATTGAGGCAAACAAGGTTAGGAATCTTGCCCAGGGTCACACAGTTAATAAAAATCTGAAGCTAGATTTGGACTCAAGTCTTTCTGACTCCAGACTCAGTCTTTTTTTTTAAGGGAGATCAAGAAAAGTTTATTTTTTTATTTTTTATTTTCATACGAAACATACTCCCATATTGGTCATAGTTGTAACAGCACACTTATATATAGCCAAAATCCCCAAATAAGACCATAAATACACTGGTGTGAAATATAGCATGCTTTAATCTACATCCATTTGACTCCAACAGTTCTGTCTCTGGAGATGGATAGCATTCTCCATCATAAGTCCTTCAGGATTGTCCCAGAGCATTACATTGCTGAGAGTGGCTGAGTCTTTCACAGTTGATCATCCTACAATATTTCTATTACTGTGTATGTTGTTCTTCTAGTTTTGCTTATTTTGCTCTGCATCAGTTCAGCTCCTGCAGATTCTTTTCACCCCTTCACAGGCCTTCATGAAATTCCCCTAAGGAATGGGATAGCTTTCTGCTGGACTCCTAATAGAATCTTGTAGCTACCTTTTCTCAGGTTATCTAGTTCATATTCTGACTTTCAAAACTAATATCATCTACGCAGTTTATTGAACAATTATTTTTCTCAGGTCTACTTTTGAAATTCAGTAATAGGGCTATTAATTTTTTTCTAATTGGAAATTATTTTCTTTTTATCTACTGTAGGGACATTTTATATCTGTGTATATTTTGGGGTGTAAGAGAGTAATATTATTCTCTTTAATGTCATTTCTATTTGAAACTCACTAGTTGAATGAAGGTTGCAGTGGGAGTCTAAAGCTTTGAACCTAGTAATTTCTATACTAATAAAATTTATTCAATTTGATAACTTGCCCAATGCTTATCTATTAATGATATATAGTAGAATTGTCACAAGTACACTTAACAGCATCATCACACAACAAAATCCCTATCCACGGTTCCTGTGACTTTTTTAGTAATAAAACCTATTCCCCTAAGATATCACTAGTACTTCCAGCTTTGTTTTTCTCAGGCCTTATCCTTCAATCAAAGCAAATCATTAGATGTCTATTGATATGTCCTCATAATTCAAGTAGTTTATATTTTCAATTTTCTTCACACCAGATATCCTTCTGTTAGCAAGTAACCCAGAGATTTTGCCTCAACAAACCATTTTTCCTTCTTCTTTTATAAATATTAAAGGATTTTTGACATAATAAAAAAGAATAAACAGTTTAAGAACCCATAAAAGAAGAAATATTTCCTCAGAAAAAAGTGAAAGAAAATAAATCATGGAAAATAGTTTCTTTTGGATTCTATAGAATTGGATATGTGAGTATTTTTCTGGATTTATTCTCTCCCTCATCTGTACTTGTATTTACTAATGTTGTGTTGATACATTTTGTTCTTCATTGCATCCAAGTTAAATTGCCGGGCAACTAATTTTATAATAGTATTTAGAGGAAGTGAGTCAGGCCTTTATGAACTTTATATGTTTCAAGACATTGTGATAGGGTTTACCCATGCAGTTCCCATTAAAGTTAATGTTAAAGTTAATGGGATCTGTGTGGCTAAATCCCCACTGAGAGTGTAAGACTGAGGAGTTCTATTATTTTAGTGAGACAACAAGGATTGATAGTATACACACATATGCATTTTAAACTAATAAGAAAATAGGCCAACAAAAGAATTCAACTTGTACCTCTAAAAGCAACTTGTTTATAATGAGTTTGTTGAACAACCAGAATGGCACACAAACCAAACTCCTTTCTAATTACTTTTAAAAACTGAAGTGAGGAAAATATGAAACAAATAAGCTTTAGTTTCCTCTCACAAGATTATTATTGGTAACAGCACAAAGGGCAATTAGAACTCAAGAGACCTGTTTAGTGACTCTGAAAAAAAAATTGAATACAACACCATTAACTTCAATTTAGCATGTACCAATTAAATGCCAGGAGGCTTTTTTCCTATGCCTTTCCCTTTGTCGCCAAGCAATTGCCATTTGCTTGATCTTATTCCAAGTTATTTCTTAACTGTAATTAACCTGAAAGAAGAACAATTCATTTAAAACACTATTCTCTAGGGCATATCCATCTAATTTCTAACTAGAAATATATACTAAGTTCCCTGACCCTCATCTCTGGATTGCAATTTCACTCTTTTTTCAGTTCATTTTTTCCCCAATCAGAATCAAAGGATCACAAAACTTTTATTATTAGAGGGCAGGTCAGTCATCCTTCTACTCTAAGTCATAAATGAAAGGAATTCCAAATACATATATATTTGTGTGTGTATGTATATGCATATATGTTTACATATATGTGTGTATATAAATATAGAGATATTTGTATATTATATATGTTTATATGTATAGGTGCATATATATAAGTACAGCAAACATCTGATCTCCATTTTAAGCTTTTCTAGAAGGAGTAGCCCATCATTTCTCAAGTTAAATAATTTCATTTTTTACAGATCTAATTGTAAAAAATTTTTTTAACAGATAATCTAATTTCCTTCTATGCAATGTCCAAACATCCATTTTCTTCCTGGTTTTGCCTTCTGTATTCAGTCAAAATAAGCTTACTTAACTACTAATGGATTTTCATCTAGTATATATCTTTCATCTTCTCAACAATAACATGAGAAATTTTATTTTAAAATTTGTTAAAAATCCAGGTAAATTATGTCACTAGCATTCCCCACATCTACAGCTTTAGTAATCTTATCAAAAATTGGAATGAGGTTAGTTAGAAAGTGTTATAGGAAAAGGTAAATTAAGATGTGTAAGTCTTCAGATGGACAGCAGAAGCCAAGATTCTGGAATTCTGAGGATTGTTGGAGTTAGACAGTTAGGTCTAGGGTATAGTTTTTCTTTTCTTCGAATGGACCAGAGGAGATTAGCTATTTCCCTGTGGTAATTTACTGCCTGATCTTCCCATTCTTCCTACTGTTTGGCTTCCCTGGTGGCTCTTTTGACATCTATGCTATTCCTGTGCTGATCTTGTGACAATTGAGAGCTGAGCATGAGACCTGGCCTAGATCCTTGGATCTTGGTCCATCTTTAGGCCTTGTCAGACTTACACACAGACTCTTTCCTTAAATCAGCCAAAGGGGTTTTAGTGGTAGCTTAGCTGATTATAGTATTTTGGGGTTATATAGATAGTATAGGAATAGAGTAGGGAAATACTCAGAAGCAATCTCTGTGAAGAGTTTTGTATATCTGGGGAGGTGTAAATACTTATTATTATTAGAGTAAGTTAAATCCAAATCCCTTCTAACCTGTCCCTTTTTTATTAAACAACTGTTTTCCCATAACTTAGGATACTGTGCATGTCTCATCTCAGTGTCTGGTTCTGTCTGCCCTGGACTTGGATGGCCTTCCCAAAACAGTTCACTCTTCCATTACTGGCCTAAATAAACATCTAATACACCCGCTAAAACCCATCTATTATTTCAAAAGGCATTACAAGTTCTGAATAAAATCACACTTGTTCTTTATAATCAATGCTTCCTTACATTAATACTTAGAAACAGGTTTTTCTAGGTGCTGTCCTAAACTTTTCCCAGAATTTTACACAAGCTCTCTAGGCTATAGCTAGCAAACACTTTCATTTTTTAAAATGAGACATTTATCTTCAGTTATATGTAATCTCCTTCATTTTCCCTCTTTTTTCAATATTATCATTTTTATTTTGTTTAATTTTTATTTTATTTTAATAACAAATTTCCACATATTTTTCTAAAGTTATATGATTCATATTATCTCCTTCTTTTTCTTCCTACCTACTCCTAGAGGTTATAAGCAATTCAAAATGGTTCATACATGTGTTATCATGCAAAATATTCCCTGTATTGTTCATTTTTTAAAATGAATAATCTGACAAAATCAAAACTTCAAGTTATATACCCAAATAAATCAGTGATAAATCATGTGTTTTCATCTGCATTTATACTCCAACAGTTCTTTCTCTGGAGGTGGATAGCATTTTTTTTCATAAGTACCTCAGAATTTTCCTGAATCATTGAATTACTTAGTAGCAAAGTCTATCACTTTTCATCACTGCACTATATTTCAGTTACTGTTAATAATGTTTTCCTGGTCCTTTTCATTTCACTCCACATCAGGCATGTAGTTTGTTCCAGTTCTTATAGAAATCAAATGATTCACCATTCCTTATATAGCACAATAGTATTCATTGTTCAGTCATTCCTCAATTGAGGGACATCCCATTAGTTTCTAATTATTTGTCAACAAAAAAAAATGCAGCTATAAATATTTTCATGCAAACAGGTCCATCCTTCCCAATTTTTTCTTTGTCTTTGGGATGTGACCTATTGTTATGGTATTACTGGATGGAAATCGATGAATTCTTTTATATCCCTTTAGGCACAATTCCAAATTGCCTTCCAGAATGGTTGGATTAGTTCACAACTCTAGCAGCAATGCATTAGTGTCCCAATTTTGCCACATCCCCTCCAACATTTATTATTTTCCTTTATAGTCATATTGACCAATCTGATAAGTATAAGGTGGAAACAGAGATTTTTTTAAATTTGCATTTCTCTAATCAAAAGGGATTTAGAACATTTTTTCCTATGATTAGCTTTGACTTCTTCATCTGATAACTGCCTATTCATATCCTTTGACGATTTGTCAATTGGGGAATAGCTTTGATTCTTATAAATTTGACTTAATTCTTTAAATATTTGGGAAATGAGAACTTTATCAGAGAAATTTGATACAAATTTTTTCTCCAGTTTGTGGCTTCTCTTAAAATGTTGGATACATTGGTTTTGTTTATATAAAACCTCTTTAATTTAATATTATCAAAATTATTAACTTTACATCTTATGTTCTCCATCTCCTTTTTAGTCAGAAAGAATTCTACCTTACCTCACTTTAGTTATAACATCACTCTTTATGTTTAAATCATATACCCATTTTGAACTTATCTTGGTATAGGTTGTGAGATACTGATCTACACCTAATTTTAACCATACTATTTTCCAATTTGCCCAGTAGATTTTATCAAATGGGAAATTTTTAATCCCAAACCTGGGATCTTTGGGCTTATCAAATACTGTATTGCATAGATCATTTATCCCTAGTTTATTCTATTGATCTACCCTTCTATTTCTTAGCTAATAACAGATTTTTTTTATGATTATTGCTTTATAGTAGAGTTTCAGATCTGGTTCTTCTTGGTCACCATCCTTCACAATAGTTCCCTTGATATTCTTGATATTTTATTCTTCCAGATGAATTTCGTTATTATTTTTCTAACTTTCTAAAATAGTTTTTGGTAGTTTGAAAGGTATGGCACTGAATAAGTAAATTGATTTAGGTAGGATTATCACTTTTATTATGTTAGCTCAACCTACCCATGTGCAATTAATATTTTTCCAATTGTTTAGTTCTAATTTTATTTGTGTGAAAGTGCTTTGTATTTGTGTTCATGAAATTCATGCATTTGTCTTGGCAAGTAGATTCCCAAATATTTTATATTATTTTGAGTTATTTTAAATTGAGTTCCTTTTTCTAACACTTGCTACTATTTTTTGAAAATATGTAGAAATGCTGAATATTTATGTGGGTTTATCTTATACCCTGCAACTCTACTAAAATTGTTAATTATTTCCACTAGCCTTTTAGTTGATTTTCAAAGATTTTCTAAGTATACCATTATATCATCTACAAAGAGGGATAGTTTAGTTTTCTTACTGCCTTCTTTAATTCCTTTGATTTCTTTTTATTCTCTAATTGCTAAAGCTAGCATTTCTACTACAATACTAAATAACAATAGTAATAACAGGCATCCTCATTTCACTCCTGATATTATAAGGAAGACTTCTAACTTAACACCATTGCAGATGATACTTGCTGATACTTTTCATTGAATACTACTTATTAATTTAAGGAAAGACCCTTTTATTCCTACACTTTCTTGTGTTTTCAGTAGGAGTGGGTATTATATACAATAGCTTTTTTCTTCATCTTTTGAGATAATCATGATTTCTGCTATTTTGATTATTAATATGGTCAATTATGCTGATAGTTTTCCTAATAAATTAGTCTTGCATTCCTGGTATCTATTCCACCTGGTCATAGAGAATTATCCTTGTGATATACTGCTACTGTGTCTTTCTTAATATTTAATTTTAGATTTTCGCATCAATGTTTATTAATGAAATTGATCTGTAATTTTTTTCTCTGTTTTTGGTCTTCCTGGCTTAGGTATCAGCACTATATTTGTGTAATAATAAGAATTTAATATTACTCCTTCTTTGCTTATTTTCCTAATTACTTGTATAGTTTTTGGATTAATTATTCTTTAAATGTTTGATAGTATTCACTTGTGAATCCTATCTGGCCCTAGGAATATTTTATTGGGAGTCATTGAATGGCTTGTTTACTTTCTTTTTCTGAAATTGGATTATTTAAGTATTCTGGTTTCTCTTTTGTTAATCTAGATAATTTATATTTTTTAAACATTCTTCAATTTCACCTAGATGATCAGATTCATTGTCATATAACTAGGTGAAATAACTCTTAATAATTGCTTAATTTACTCTTCAGTGGAAATGAAATCACCCTTTTTACTTTTGACACTGATAATTTGATTCTCTACTTTCTTTTTTTTAAACAAGTAAATTAATACTATACCTGTTTTATTTGCTTTTTCATAGAACCAGTTCCTAGGCTTACTTATTACTTTTATAGTTCTTTTACTTTCAATTTTACTAATTTCTCCTTTGATTTTTGGGATTTGAAATTTGGATTTTAACTGAAGATTTAAAATTTGTTCATTTTCTGTTTTATTTTTTAGATGCATGCTCAATTCATTGATCTGTTTTTTCTCTATTTTATTGATATAAGCACTCAGCAATATAAATTTTCCCTTGAGTACTCCTTTGGCTGTATCATAAATTTTAATATATTGCCTCATCTTTGTCATTCTCTTTAATTAAATCAGTGATTGTTTCTATGATTTCTACTTTGATCCATCAGTTTTGAAGACTTAAATTATTTAGGTTCCAATTGATTTTTAATCTGTCTCTCCATGAACTCTTATTGATTATAATTTTTATTGCATTATGATCAGAAAAAGTTGTGTTCATTATTTCTGCTTTTCTGCATTTGGTAGTGAAGCTTTATGCCTTAGAACATGGTCAGTCTTTTTATATGTATCATGTACTGCTGAAAATAAGGTATACTATTTTTTATCCCTGTTCAATTTTCTCCAGATATCTATTAAACATATTTCATTCACTTCCTAACTTCTTTCTTATTTTTCCCCCTCTAGTGTAGTTTTAATATCTATTTCTTCTTTAAACTTCTTTAGTTTCTCTTTTAAAAATCTGGATTCTATACTATTTGGTGCATATATTTTAAGTACTGATATTTCTTCTTTGTTGATATTACTTTTATCTAGATATAATTATCTTCCTTATCTCTTTTAATCAGATCTATTTTTGCTTTAGCATTGTCTTAGATCATGATTGCTGCACCTACTTATTTTGCCCCAGTTGAAGCCCATTAAATTCTGCTCCAGCAACTTCCCTTTACTCTGTGTGTGTCTACCTTCTTCAGATGGGTTTCTTTTCAACAACATGTGGTAGAATTTGTTTTTTTAATCCTTTCTGCTATCTCTTGCCATTTTATGGCTGAGTTCATCCCCTTTATATTCACAGTTATGATTATCATTTGTATATTCTCCTTAATCTTGATTTACTATTTTAATCTTGCCCTTTAACCTTTCACTCTTTCCATTCATGCCACTGTTTTTCTTTTAGTCACTCCCCTACTTCCCCCCTCACTTAAATTATTCCCCTTCCCAACATCCCTTTTCTTATTGCCCTTCTACTTCTCAAGAACATAAGGTAGGATTCTATACCCCAATGAATCTGGCTATCAGTCACTCTCTGAATAAATTACAAGGAGATTAAGATTTAAGCATTAACTGCCAACAACCTCCTCCTCAACTCCACTTTAATAGTTTTTCTCCCTGCACCTATTTATGTGATATAATTTACTCCATTTTACTTCTCTCTTTCCATTTCTCCTAGAACAATCCTCTTTTTCAGCACTATCTTTATTTCTACGTATCATCCTAAACACTTTACTACTATACCCACTGTCCATATGTACTTCTAACTACTACAATAATAACAATTTTTTTGAGTTACAGATATTTTTCCATAAAGGAATATAAACAGTTCAAACATATTCAAAACCTTAATATATTTTCTCTTGCTTATTTACCTTTTTATGCTTCACTTGTGTTTTGTATTGAGACATAAAATTTTCTGTATAAATATGGTATTTTCTTGAGGAATGCTTGGACATTTTCTATTTTATTAAGTGGCCATGCCATACTTTCCTCTGAATGAATATAGTCAGTTTTGATGGGTAGATGATTCTTGATTATAAACCTGGCTTCCTTGACATCCAGAATATCATATTCAACAATCTTCTGGTCCTTCAATGTGGAAGCTGCCAGATCCTGAGAAATCCTGACTATAGCTCCAATATATATTAATTGTTTCAATCTTGCTGCTAGAAGTATGTTCTCCTTGGCCTAGGAGCTCTTGAATTTGGCTTTAACATTCATGGGAGTTGTCATTTGGGGATTTTTTAAGGGAGATGATCCATGGATTTTTTCAATTTCTATTTTACTTTCTTATTCAAGAATATCAAGAATATCAGGTCAATTTATTTGATATTTTCTTGTAATATCATGACTAAGATTTTTATTTTTTGGTCAAAACTCTCAGGTAGTTCAGTAATTTTTAAGTTGTCTCTCCTGGATCTATTTTCTGTTATGATTAAAAATGATAAAGGCTGATATTATAAGGAAAATTAATATTTTACTTTGGCCCATGTTGATAAATAGAACCACGTCTGACTATTTAAAAAATTCTGCCAGTCCCCATCTAGTCTACGTAGCCAAAGAGGTTGTCTCAAGCCCGACTTCCAAATTTAAGCTGCCCTATACTTTGAAGATGTCAGAGACGTCCCCAAGTCCCAAAACCAGAAACCCATTGGATCATGGAAAATGTAGTTTCAAAGTCCCCATCATGTCCACAGGAAGTTTGTAAGATACTTTTAAATGGTACCTCCCTGAATTCCAAACACACATTTCCTTGTCTGTTGTTTTTCAATGAGATATTTCAAATTTTCTCTATTTTTTCATTCTTTGATTTTGTTTTATTATTTCTTGATGTTTCATGAAGTCTTTAGTTTCTTTTTGCCCAATTCTAATTTTTAAAGACTGAATTTCTTCCATGACTTTCTGATCCTCCTTTTCAATTTGGTCCATTCTACGTGTCACTCTTGTCTTCACTAGATTTTTATGCCTATTTTTAGAGTTTGCCAATTTTGCTTTTTAAGCTGTTATTTTTTTCTGCATTACTTAAATTTCTTTTTCCCATTTTTCTTCAACTTCTCTTATTTGATTTTTTAATTCTTTATTAAGTTATTCTAGACCTTGAGAACAATTCGCATTTTATTTTCAAGTTTTTCATGCAGTTGTTTGAATCTTACCATCTCCTTTTGGTTCTCTCTTTTGTTGTTATCTCCATGGAAATTTTTGAGTGTTAAATATTTCTATTGCTGTTTGCTCATTTTCCAAGTTTTTTTTTGTATTTTTCTTTCCTGTGGACTAGGAATCCTGAAAGCTGTTTGCTGAAATTGTCTCCTCTGTTGCTGGCTCTTTGGTTTTGGCAGTTTATGCTATTTTGCCCTGTGGCTGTGTCTTCACTTCAGAGTAGGTTTGAAAGCACCCAGAACTATTGACTTCTAGGCCTTATTGTGGTCTGGTTCCAGGTCCTGGAACTTCAAGGTATGAGTCTGAGGTGCTCTTTTGTTGGTGTAGTCTACCATCTGGAATCCCAATATTAGGCTATGTTCAACCATAGAACCTAGTGGAGTAGGTTGGGGGTGGTCAGGCAGCCCTACTCTGCAATTTTGTTTCTGGTTTCCTCTTACCTATTGAAAATCAACTCCCTACCTACCTTTCAAATTATGTTTAGCATGAAAGCCCCCTCATTTTGTTAATTTTTTATTCTTGTATATTTGAGGTGGTTTTTAAAGATTGATTTGAGAGTACTGTCAGAGCAGCTTCGGCTTTCACTTCTACTATGTTACTTTCTTGGGTCCACCACTCCCAATGTTTAAAAAATATTATTGATGCTTGTTCTATAATCATATTTGTCAGTTCTTTCAAGAACCTGTGCTCTCATGCTGAATCTGTACCCTTGAAGTACATACATAATGGTATAATACTCTACTATTCCTCTTTGATTTTTCATTTTTCCCCATTCTAAAACAAAGATATGAATGAAGAAACATTGACAATTCAAATAAATTGCAGTGATAGGCAAGCAAATAAATATAAAAAAATACATGATAGAAAAGGAATGTAAGCTTTTAAGCTATTCCTTCTCATTACAAATAGAACATATATATATATATATA
>NC_058130.1:454816786-454921711 GCF_016433145.1 Gracilinanus agilis | reverse complement strand
AGAGAGAGAGAGAGAGAGAGAGAGAGAGAGAGAGAGAGAGAGAGAGAGAGAGAGAGAAGGGAGGGCAGGGGCAGGTAAAGGAAAGAAAGTGTAGGTGTACATTTGATAGATACCTCTAAGCTTTCAAAAAAGGAAGTAATATCCAGCCTTCTAATGTACCAGCTGGTATATCAGTGTCTTGAATCAGATAGCACAAAATATGCTGAGTACCAAGTTTATTTATTTTGTCTGAAATTTTCAATTGAATCATGGACTCATTTTTAACCTTAAATATATCAATAGTTATTTTTATGCAAAGGACACTTTGAAATGTTTGCTTTGTATTTCTTTAAAATTTATGATGGATAGATAAATAGATACAATATACTTAAAAGTTATTCTACGAGCACATAAATATACATTTTTTGAATGGATATATTACATCTTTTGAATCTTTAAATAAGTCATTGAAGAGACTTAGTGATTGTTTTTCATGCCAAATGATCATTACTGTTGTACTGTGTAAGTGATATACGCCACATAGTTTGTATTTTAGAGAGATGAAATAATTCTCAAAAAAGATTGCTTAATTCAAATCTGATTTCAAAGAAACAAATAATGACTATATGTATTATGGTGAACAAATGAAAAATTATTGTGGGGATAATGAAATATAATTGGAAATTACTACAATAGTCTGTGAGGGGGAGAAGAGAGGAAGGTAGAAGGAAGGATGTATGGGAGAAAGGAGAGAGGAAGATAGAGGAAGGAAAAGGAAGGTAGCGGTCCCCAGCCCTGGCAGGGGGAAATTGACCAGAGCTCTTTGGGGCTCAAATAAAAGATCAGAGAACAACTTAGGGTTTAGAATAGCTAAGTTTTATTTAGATTAGAAAAGAGAAAGGTTAGGTAGGGGAAAAGGGTCTCCCCAGTAGAAAGAGTCCAGGATCAGAGAGAGTCAGCCAGCCTGCTAGAGAGAAGAGAGCAAAAAGGTGCCAAATTTTCTCTTTTATATTTTCTCCAACACCTCCCACAAAGGAAGTGGAAGGTGTCAGGGGAAATTGTAAGCCCTGGGAGTTGTAGTCTCCCAGGGCTTACAAGAATTTTATATTCACAAGTACAATATGCGCTTCAGGAAGGACCCTGTGATAATAGAAACAAATCTTTATTTGATCTTTATTATTTATGTAGCCTGTTCTCAAATTCACTTTTTTATCTGAGTAAATATTCATTATTCCATATGAACATATTTTTCAGATATTCTCCCTTTGAGAGGAGGTTATAGTAGTAGATAAATGGTTCTGTATTCCAGTGAGAACTTTGAGACAGAATAATTAGGTAGCCCCTGGCAATTAACTTTAACTGTTGATGCACTACAATTCACAAAAAGATGCTATATGTATTTGTGGGAAGAATTTCACCAGTTGGGAGTTCTTACATTAGTGAAATCCCAGGTTTTGTTCATATCCTCAATCATGATTTATCATTCATTAAATACATTTTATTTTAGCATCAACTATATATATGCATATATATGTATGTATATATATATATATATTTCCTCAAGAAACATAATATATAGAAAAAATGTAATATACATCCAGAAAAATAACCATAAATTCATACAAAAAACATAATTTTAGGATGGGAAGAAGAAATAAAAATTATGTTACCTTCCAATCAAAGTCAAAATCAACAAATGTCCACTAAAACCCAACTGTATGCATGATATTGTATGATGCATTTAAGATAGACAAAGACAAAGAAAAAAAGCTTATGAAGAAGTTTATAATGTTATGTAGAGATGGAAAGCATGGAATCCCTGCAAAATACAGGGACAGCTTCACCCAAAGTTCTCCAGGGGGGTCCACTAGAATTCTGGATGAGGCTGTCCCTGTATTTTGCAGGGATTCCATGCTTTCCATCTCTACATAACAATATTCTACTCAACTATTTTAATCAAAACAAAGATAATTGATTGGTTTCAATGTTATTCTGTTTTTCCAAGCTCCCAGGGACAGGGAATACATAGTTCCTCTTCATGCCCTATGTTTTGCTATGATTAACCCTTGCCCCAGCGAGAAATATATTATCTATTAAATGTGACTCTATAGTAATGATTCTTTTTCAATGAGAATACTTAATTTTCTCTTGTCATAATTTACCAATTCATTGTGCGTTCTTCAAATGATAATGATGAGTATATTTTTCCCTTCCATTTTCTTTAATGAATTTTAGTATTTTTTTCCATCCTGGCTTCTGTTTTTGACATAAATTTTTTATTAGTTTGAAATATTTACCCTAACATACTTATGAGCACTTTAATACAAAATTTAAATATACAGAATAAAAGACAATTTTTAAACATTTATTAATATTCATTTTTAACATGGTTACATGATTCATGCTCCTACTTTCCCCTTCATCCCCCACACTCCTCTCACCCATGGTCGATGCACATTTCCACTAGTTTTGTCATGTATCCTTGATCAAGACCTATTTCCAAATTGTTGGTAGTTGCATTGGTGTGGTAGTTTCGAGTCCACATCCCCAATCATGTCCACCCCAACCCATGCGTTCAAGCAGTTGTTTTTCTTATATGTTTTCTCTCCTGCAGTCCTTCCTCTGAATGTGGGTAGCGTCTTTACCATAAATCCCTCAGAATTGTCCTGGGTCATTGCATTACTGCTGGTACAGAAGCCCATTACATTCAATTTTACCATAGTATATCAGTCTCTGTGTACAATGTTCTCCTGGCTCTGCTCCTCTCGCCCTGCATCAGTTCCTGGAGGTCTCTCCAGTTCGCCTGGAACTCCTCCAGTTTATTATTCCTTTTAGCACAATAGTATTCCATCACCCGCATATACCACAGTTTGTTCAGCCATTCCCCAATTGAAGGACATCCCCTCCTTTTCCAGTTTGTTGCCACCACAAAAAGTGCAGCTATAAATATTTTCCTACAAGTCTGTTTATCTATGATCTCTTTGGGGTACAATCCCAACAATGGTATGGCTGGATCAAAGGGCAGGCATTTTTTTATAGCCCTTTGAGCATAGTTCCAAATTGCCAGCCAGAATGGCTGGATCAGTTCACAGCTCCACCAGCAATGCATTTTTTTTTATCCTGGGACTCCATTCTAGGAGCATAGGGCCACAACCAGTAGGCAGTGGGTCACACTGTCGCTCAGGGTCACCCAGCTGGGAAGTGTCTGAGCCCGGATTTGAACCTAGGACCCTTCGTCTCTAGGCCTGGCTCTCAATCCACTGAGCTAGCCCAGCTGCCCCTACTTAAGGTTGCAGTTTCTTTAGCAGATGTAGTTTTTACAGGGTGGGGTTGCTAGCCCCATGCCCAACCCTCCTCCTTTTTCATCCAGGCTAGGGACCGTCCTTGGCCCAGGAGTGGTAAGGGCATTAATGTCCCAATTTTGCCATATCCCCTCCAACATTCATTACTCTCCCCTTCTTTCATTTTAGCCACTCTGCTAGGTGTGAGGTGATACCTCATGGTTGTTTTGATTTGCATTTCTCTAATTCTTAGAGATTTGAAACACTTTCTCATGTGCTTATTGATACTTTTGATTTCTTTACCTGAAAATTGCCTATTCATGTCTCTTGCCCATTTATCAATTGGGGAATGGCTTGATTTTTTATGCAATTGCTTTAACTCCTTGTATATTTGAGTAATTAGACGCCTGTCAGAGTTTTTTGTTATAAAGATTTTTTCCCAATTTGTTGTTTCCCTTCTGATTTTGACTACATTGTTTTTGTTTGTACAAAAAATTTTTAGTTTAATATAATCAAAAACATTTAATTTACATTTTGTAATTTTCTCTAACTCTTGCTTGGTTTTAAAGTCTTTCCTTTCCCACAGATCTGATAAGTATACCATTCTGTGTTCACTTAACTTGTTTATAGTTTCCCTCTTTATATTCAAGTCTTTCACCCATTCTGAATTTATCTTGGTGTAGGGTGTGAGATGTTGATCTAGATCTAATCTCTCCCATATTGTTTTCCAAATTTCCCAGCAGTTTTTGTCAAATAGTGGATTCATGTCCCAAAAGTTGGGCTCTTTGGGTTTATCATACACTGTCTTGCTGATGTCATTTACCCCAAGTCTATTCCATTGATCCTCCTCTCTGTCTCTTAGCCAGTACCATATTGCTTTGATGACTGCTGCTTTATAGTATAGTTTAATATCTGGTACTGCTAGGCCCCCTTCCTTCACATTTTTTTTCATTATTTCCCTTGAAATTCTTGATCTTTTGTTATTCCAAATGAAATTTGTTATAGTTTTTTTCTAATTCAGTAAAGAAGTTTTTTGGTAACTTAATAGGTATGGTAAAAGACAATTTTTAACCATGCACAATTTTTCTCACACAAAGCATCTGTTTCTGACTTCCATTTCCCCTTCCCACAAGTTTCTTTAGGCCAGTTGCTTAGATCCTGACTGTTGCTCTTTCCATCTGCTTAGTCTTCCTTCATTTTTCCTTCCATTAAATAAGAGAGAGAAGAGAGAAAGTGATAATTAAAATTAATAAGAACTTCAGAAAAGATCCAGTACACACACATCTAAAAGTTCCTTCCAGGGCTTCATCTAATTAATTTTTATGAATGAAATTAATAATGAGTCCATCCCAACATTAAAAAATTTAAAATTACATGGTCAGAACATTAATATACTTCTCTTTTACAAATCAATTTTTACTTTTCTTGTGCCACCAATGACTATAGAAATAACAATATTTTAAGAGTATCTTTTAATAGTGTTCTTGCACATATTAGCTGCTATTTTAAAATGTGTTAATAGCTCTTAATATTAAAACTTTTTTAGGGGGGCAAGATGGACTAGTGAATCAGAGCTGCTCTGTTTCACCAATAGAATAGTCTCTGAACAAGATTAAAAAATCAACACAAAATGAATACAGGGGAGAAAGAACCAACAAGGAGACAGAGTGAATTTTTTTCAAGAAAAGAAACATCCAAAAATTAGGTAGAGATTATCTGGGGAACTGGGGTGAGAAGAAAGCAGAGCCGGTAAAAGGCTGTAGCAAGGAGGGAAGAGCAAACCACGAACAAACCCCTTCTTCCTATCCACCCCACATTTACTATCCCAGGTTCAGAACCTAAATCCACACTGACATTCTGACTCTGTGATCCTGCCTGAGGAAAAAGTGGTACAAGTTAACCCATACTTCTTGAAATTTCAAACCTGAAGAGAAGTTGAGAGTCCCAGCCAAGGGCAGTCTGCGCTAAAGTGTACTGAACCATGTGGGCTAAAAGCAAAGCCAGGATCTCCAGTCTGGGCTTGGGATAAGAACACAGTACACAGTTTGGGGTAGCTGATAGTACTAAGTACTAAGTATTAAGTACTGATCTTTCTGCCTAAAGCTCAGAATGGAGCTCCAAAACAGGAAAATCAAAGGTGTGCTGGATTAGATCAAGTACACAGCAAGACAAAAACTTTTAGTCAAAATCAGAAGGGAAACAACAAATTGGGAAAAAATCTTTATAACAAAAAACTCTGACAGGGGTCTAATTACTCAAATATACAAGGAGTTAAATCAATTATATAAAAAATCAAGCCGTTCCCCAATTGATAAATGGGCAAGAGACATGAATAGGCAATTTTCAGGTAAAGAAATCAAAAGTATCAATAAGCACATGAGAAAGTGTTCTAAATCTCTAATAATTAGAGAAATGCAAATCAAAACAGCAACCTCACACCTAGCAGAGTGGCTAAAATGAAAGAAGGGGAGAGTAATGAATGTTGGAGGGGATGTGGCAAAATTGGAACATTAATGCATTGCTGGTGGAGTTGTGAACTGATCCAACCATTCTGGCTGGCAATTTGGAACTATGCTCAAAGGGCTATAAAAAAAATACCTGCCCTTTGATCCAGCCATACCATTGTTGGGTTTGTACCCCAAAGAGACCTGTACGAAAATATTTATAGCTGCACTTTTTGTGGTGGCAAAGAACTGGAAAACCAGGGTATGTCCTTCAATTGGGGAATGGCTGAACAAATTGTGGTATATGCTGGTGATGGAATACTATTGTGCTAAAAGGAATAATAAACTGGCGTAGTTCCAGGTAAACTGTAAAGACCTCCAGGAATTGATGTAGAGTGAAAGGCAGAGCCAGAAGAACACTGTACACAGAGACTGATATACTATGGTAAAATCGAATGTAATCGACTTCTGTACCAGCAACAATGCAATGACACAGGATAGCTCTGAGGGATTTATGGAAAGGAACGCTACCCACATTCAGAGGAAGGACTACAGGAGAGGAAACATATAAGAAAAACAACTGCTTGAACGCATGGGTTGGGGTGGACATGATTGGGGATGTAGACTCGAAACTACCACACCAATGTAACTATCAACAATTTGGAAATAGGTTTTGATCAATGACACATGTTAAAACCAGTGGAAATGTGCAGCGGCCATGGGTGGGGAGGGGGTGCGGGAGGTGAAGGGGAAAGTAGGAGCATGAATCATGTAACCATGTTAAAAATGAATATTAATAAATGTTTAAAAAAAACTTTGAGTCTAAGCCTAAGGCTAGATTTTGATCAAGGTCAGAGCTAAATCAAAACTTTATGCCCCAGACTGAGGCAAGTCCTTTAGCCATCAGCATCTCAATGGTCAATTGAATCATCAGGGGGAGGGGATCCCAGAGTTCTCAGCCCACAGACCCAGAAAATAAGATGAGAATAAATTCAAGCAAGAACTGAAATTTAATAGAGTACCCCAGCTTCCCTGAAAACAGAGTCTACCTATAATTAGATAGAAAAAAATGAGCAAAAAACACAAAAGCACCTAACTCAAAGAAATTTTTATGGAGAAAAAGAGAAAGGTACAGACACAGAAAAGGAGATTGAAAGCAAAGAAGACTCACATACAAAGTCCAAAATAAAAATATGAATTTGACACAAATTCTCAAAGAGCTGAAAAAACTTCAAAATCCAATAAAAATCAATTAATAGAGGCAGTGGAAAAGTGGGGAAGAGAAATGAAAGGGATATAAGAAGAAAGGAAAGTGATGCAGAAAAAATATCCCTGGTGGCTACAGTCTAAAGAATGAATAAGGGTGACCTAATTCCATTTTCACAATGGGTTGAACTCACCCATTAAACAGATGTAGGAGAGAGGATTAAAAACCATAATCCTACTATATAGTATTTACAATAAATGCATTTGAGGCAGGGTAACACACAGATTGAAGGTAAAAAGCTAGAGTAGATTTATTATGCATTATCTAAAATTAAAAAACAAAACAAAACAGGAGTAGGAATCATGATACCAGACAAAGCCAAAGTAGAAATTGATCTGATTAAAAGAAATAAGGAAGAAAATTATATTTTCTTAAAAGTTACTATAAATAATGAAGTAATATCATTAATAAACATTTATGCATGAAATGGTATAGCGGTCAGACTTCTAAAGGAAAAATTAAAGGAGCTTAAGGAGGAAAGAGATAAGACGATACTAATAAGGTATCTTAACCTTCCCCTTTCAGAACTAGATAAATTGAAGGAAAAAATAAATAAGGAAGGAAGTAAGGGAAGTGAACGAAATGTTAGAAAAATTAGAGTTAATAAAAATATGGAGAAAATTGAACAGGGATTAAAAGGAATATACTTTGTTCTCAGCAGTACATGGTACATATACAAAGATCAACTATGTACTAGGCCATAGAAATATTGCAAACAAATGCAGAGAAGCAGAAGTAATAAATACAACTTTTTTAGATAATAATGCAATAAAAATTATAATTAACAAGGGCCCATGGAAAGGCAAATTTAAAATTAATTGGAAAGTAAATAATTCTTCAAAACTGATGGGTCAAAACAGAAATCATAGAAATAATTGCAGACTTTATTAAAGAGTATGATAATGAGGAGATAACATATCAAAATCTATAAGATACAGCTAAAGCAGTACTCAGGGGAAAATGTATATCCCTGAGTGCCTATATCAACAAAATGCTTACAATTTAAAAAGTTAGGACAAAGAACACATTGAAAATCCCCAGGTAATAACTGAAAGGGAAATATTAAAATTAAAGGCGAAATTTATAAAACTGAAAGTAAAAGAACTATTAAATTAATAAATAAGACTAAAAGCTGCTGCTTTGAAAAAAACAAATAAAATAAAGTATTGCTTAATCTAATAAAAAAGGATGAATAGAATCAAATTAACACTATCAAAGATGAAAAGGGTAATTTCACATATAATTAAGAGAAAATTAATGTAATTATTAAGAACTGTTTTGCCTAATTAAATGGCAATAAATGTGACAATCTAGGTGAAATGGGTGATTATTTATAAAAATATGAATTGCCTAGATTAACAAAAGAGGAAATAGAATATTTAAATAACTCCATCTCAGAAGAAAATTGAACAAGCCATTAAGGAATTTCTTAAGAAAAAATCCCCAGGGCCAGATGAATTCATAAGTGAATTCTATCAAATATTTAAAGAACTACTAATACTAATACTATACAAATTATTTGACAAGATAATCAAAAAAGGACTTTTACCAAATTCCTTTTATGACACAAATATGGTACTAATTCAAAAGCCAGGAAGATCAAAAACAGAGAAAGAATGCTTCAGACAAATCTCCTTAATGAACATTGATGCAAAAATATTAAATAGAATACTAGCAAAAAGACTCCAGCAAGTGAACATGAAGTTTATTCATTATAATCAGGTGGGATTTATACCAGGAATGGAAGGATGGTTCAATATTAGGAAAACCATCCACATAATTGACCATATCAACAAGCAAACCAACAAAAATCACAATTATCTCAATAAATGCAGAAAAAGCCTTTGACAAAATACAAAACTCATTCCTATTGAAAACACTAGAAAGTATAGGTATAGAGGAGAGGATAAGGAGACAAAGCTATCTCTCTTTGCAGAGGATATGGTGGTCTACTTAAAGAATTCTAGAGAATCAACTAAAAAGCTAGTGGAAATAATCAACAAATTTAGCAAAGTTATAGGATCCAAAATAAATCCACAAAAATCATCAATATTCCTATGTATTTCCAACACATCCTGGCAGTAAGAGTTAGAAAGAGAAATTCCATTTAAAATTATCCTAGAGAATACAAAATACTTAGGAATCTCTTTGCCAAGACAAACGTAGGAATTATATTAACTTAACTGCAAAACACTTTCCACACAATTAAAACTAGATCTGACCAATTGAAAAAACATTAATTTCTCATAGGTAGGAAAAACCAGCATAATAAAAATGACAATCCTACCCAAATTAATTTACTTATTCAGTGTGATACCTATCAAACTACCAAGACACCTTTTTTTATTGAATTAGAAAAAAAACACTATAAAAAAGTAGTGGTCATCAAAACAATATGGTAGGGGGCAGCTGGGTAGCTTAGTGGATTGAGAGTCAGGCCTAGAGATGGGAAGTCCTATGTTCAAATCTGGCCTCAGTCACTTCCCAGCTGTGTGACTTTGGGCAAGTCTCTTGACCCCCATTGCCCACCCTTACCACTCTTCCACCTAAGAGCCAATATACAGAAGTTAAGGGTTAAAAAAATATGGTACTGGTAAAGAAACAGAAGGGAGGATCAGTGGAATAGACTTGGGGTAAATGACCTTAGCAAGACAGTCTATGATAAACCCAGAGCCCAGCTTTTGGGACAAAAATCCACTATTTAATAAAACTGCTGGGAAAACTGGAAAATAGTATGGGAGAGATTAGGTTTAGATCAGTGATTGGCAAACTTTTTAAAGAGGGGATCAAAGGAAAGGAAATGCTCATCTGTCAGTCTGTTTCTAAGGCAACTCTTTTGAAGTTTCATTGTATTGTATCCTACTCATTATATTCATCAGTTTAGGAATAATGTTATGAGGCCAGATAGAATATTTCAGGGGGGCCACATCTAACCTGTGAGCCATAGTTTGCTCATCACTGATTTAGATCAACATCTCATACCCTACACCAAGATAAATTCAGAATGGATGAATGATTTGGATATAAAGAAGGAAACTATAAGTAAATTAGGTGAAAACAGATTAGTATACCTGTCAGATCTTTGAGAAAGGAAATTTTTCAAGACCAAGAAAAAGTTGGAAAAAATTACAAAATATAAAATAATTTTGATTACATAAAATTAAAAAGGTTTTGTACAAACAAAACCAATGGAAAGAAGCAGCAAATTTGGGAAAAAAATCTCTATAACAAAAACCTCTCACAAAGGTCTAATTATTCAAAGTTACAGGGAGCTAAATCAATTATATAAAAAAAATCAAGCCATTCCCCAATTGAAAAAGCCAAGGAAGGGAGTCAGCCTTTTCCACTCACCCACATGGTAGTTCTAAGGAGAAATATAAAGCAGTACAAGGTCCTTAGCCAGAGTTCCTCCAGGGTCCAGTTTCAGGTGAAAGAGAGCTTTCAGGAAGTTCTTGCAATTTATAAAAACCATTCCTTTCATCACTTCCTGTGTTTTATTCCCATTTTACATGTACCAATCACAATAAAGGCTTTGCTTAGGACTGCCAAGGGGGCAGTCAGTCAATTCTGAATCTTCACCTATTTTCACACATGTGGGTTACAGACCTCCCCTTCTTAAGAATTAAGTGGGATGTTTACACTTTTGGTGATTAAATCTAAAAATGGACAGGGTAGAGTTAATCCCATCTTCACAGGGACATATGAGAAAGAACTATCTACATCCAGAGAAATAACTGTGGGAGCAGAAACACAGAAGAAAAACAACTACTTTATCACATGGGTCGATGGGGATATGATAGGGAATGTAGACTCTAAATGATCACTCTTTTGTAAATATCAATAATATGGAAATAGGTCTTGATCAATGCTACATGTAAAACCCAGTAGATTTACTTGTTGGCTGTGGGAGGGGATAGAACAAGGGAAGAGAAAGAGCACAAATCATGTAACCATTGAAAAATTTTCTTAATCAATAAAAAATTAAATTATATAAAAAAGCATATGAATGTAAAAAGAGTTATTAATATAAAAGAGCTATCAGTGAGGTTAATCTAATCTCATTCCTTCATGAAAAAGTGGTAACTCAGATACTTAAGATTTCTATAGTGTGAGAGATATCGAAAGGACTGGATATAATTTAAGTAATGGAAGAAAACAATGGGATCAAACTGATTACATTGCTTGTGTGGGAGTGCTTAGGATACTAAGGTATTGAAACTATTCAAGGACTTTATCATTATTAGGGAAGGAATAAGAGCATATAAAGACAGAGAGGAGGGAATAAGTGGAATATATTGGAATGATATTAACAGAATCAAGGAATAAGAAAAAGTAGTGCACTGAAAAAAGAGAAAAGTAGAGAAAGTAATGATAAATTCTCTCAAATGAGGAGACTTATAAGAATCAATTCAGTGGAAGGGAACTTGGGGAGGATGACAGGCAATACTTGAACCTTACTCTTTTTGGAATAAGCATAAGGTGGGAATAAAGCCTATACTTAGATATAGAAATCTCACATAGAATTACACTTGACATCTGTGAAAAGAATGGTGACTAGAAAGACAAAATATATTCGATTATATAAGAACCATAGCAATATATCTAACTCATTCTGCATTAAGAAAAATAAAAAGTAAAAATTTGTAGATTCCTTAAAAATCCGCTGAATGGAACAAAAAAGGGAGGAAAGGAAAGGAAAAATAAAGTAATACATTATCTTTTAAATAGAAAATAAGAAGTTACTGACATTTTTGTCATTGTAGGGGGGAAAAGCCACAATTAGTAAAAAGACCTGGGCACTAGTTCTGCTCTTGCTACTTAGTACATCTGTGAATTTGAACAAATCACATTCATTTAGAATTGTTTTCTCATATACTAAATCTATATTGTTATTAATTTGAAGGTATATTTGATAAATGTTTGTTACAGTGAAAAAAAGATGTTCATAGTGGGGAAGGGAGATTGAGTCTGAAATTTACACAGCACAGATTAACTCCAAGGATGAGGGTATGGAGAAAACAGAATATTCACTCATTTTTAAGGGCAAGTCACTGTATACATTGCTCAGCATTCATCTACCATTAATGCTGAAAATGAATCAGGGAATATGTTTTACCCTTTAAGGCATATCCTTTAGGGCATCAATCATTGCATTAAGAAAAACACTTATACAAATCTTCCTCTCTTTCCCTTCTCTTGTTGTCATTTTTAATTCAAACAGTCCTTTCTCTCCAGGGCCTCATTCCCTGCCTTTGAGGTGAGGAGAGACAGAGACAGAAAGAAAACTCTGAAAGCATTAGATATGTCCTATACTTTTGTATGGATACTTATAAAGGCTTATTTGTACCTATATTTGAGTACAAACTTATCTAAAGTAATTTTAATTCAGAACCCTGCAATCAAAATAACAAAGTCAAAAGCAAAGAATTGATTTTGTTGCCACAGAAAAGATACATAGTGTAGTCGTGTGGCACTAGCTGTCGATCATTGTTTATGGTTTTCCATCCCTCCAGATAATGGCTTAAATCACACATACAACACTAATGCACCAATAGAATGCATTAAGTACACTTTAATTTTCTGTATTTCAATGCTATAATTATAATCTTGCTACGTTATAAAATAGTACTTCACTAGTTGTTTACAATTGTCAAGTCAAAATGTCAATATTATGACAATTAAGGGGCCCTGAAACATAATCTAATAAAATATCTTATATCTCTAGTACTGAAATATATGAAATAGGCTTCTGACAAAGTAAACCCTGTTTGAGTTCTTTTATTTGATTATGATTTTTTAATAAAGTATATATTACATTTTAAGGAAGGAAAAACAATTCAGTCTCATTTATTATAGGGAAGGGAAATGTTAATATCTGAAAATCCAATGAAAGAGGGAGAGAAAGTAAAATTACATTTTTACTTCTGTTTGTACCTGGAAAAGTAAAAATGTCAGTAAAAATATAACAAGTTTCTCTTTATTTTTTAAAGGAATGATATCAAACCAGTAGAATGAGAAAGGTCAAGTTCATGAATGGATGCTTCACTGCACCTGTTTCCACATGGACTTGCCATTTTATTGAAAATATCAAGCCTGTAGCTCAAGATGCTTTTGAATTAAATTATTAGAGCTGATAGAAAAAAAATTAGTCTTTTAGAAGTGTTCTTGTAGCAAAGGTAAATCATTCCACTATACAATGACCCACAATAAACATTTTTAATTCTGAAACTACTGTAGATATTATTAGAAGATAAAATAAATAATGCAAAAATTACAAAATATATATTATAAAGTCATAAATATTGTCTGTTTTTAAAAGTTGGTGGTTGGGCTGAGGAAATTTAATTAGTTTATTCAAACTTCTCTTTTTCCTATATTTTGGCTTTTGCCAAAAAATTATTTTCCAGTTTATAAGATTCCTGCAAACTCTTAAGTAAACATAACTGGGAAAAGCACAACATAGGCATGTCCATGTAGCTTACTAGAGCAAAAGAAAAAATCATCTGAAGGCTTTCTGTAAATCCCAATGATTTGCTTTTCACACAGTTATATATTTGAAACTGAACATTCCCTAGAAGTGCAGTTATTCAGATAAGCCTGAAAAATAGTACTGTGTTAAGTGTGTGTCTAGAGTTCTGGCACAATCTATGATTCAAATTATGCAAATCTGTTAAAATAATGAAATTTTCATAAGAGATACACCTTATTTATGCATTATTGCTTTTATTATGTTCTTTGGGGCAAATAGCATTTTTCTATTATAAACCTCAACCAGTTATCATACAGTGCACATTGCAGTTCTCTAGCATATTCACATATAAATATTACCATAGCTAAAACTATTTAAGCCATTGTTTTTTCTTTCCCAGAGCTCCCTAGATCTTATAAATGGGGCAGCATTATTATTAGATAGCTTATTTGGCCTATGACTGATAATATTACATCGCTTTCTTTGCTAAAATACCTAAATGGGCATCTTCAGGTTTCAGTTGCATTAGGAAGTGTTTTTTTTATAGTGTTTGTAATGTTTATTGGGGAAGGCAATTATTTTTCACAAAATGTTTGATGCTATTATAAATACAAATTCTTCCTGATATGTTCTACTTGATGAAGTCAATTTTTACCTTAGCTTCCCCTCCCCCACTTATTTATTTAATGTGTTAAAATAAGATGTTGGGAGACCTTGTGGATAAGGATCTGGCTTGATTGGGACAGAGAAAACACATGACCAGAAGTCTATAGGTTTCCTTCCAGTTCAAAACCTAAAACCCTGACCATTGACATTTACTGCTTTTTAAAGACAAAAACAGGAACTTAGAGAATAGGAGTGAAAGGCTTAGAGGGATCCCTCAGTGTTAGCAGTAATGGCTAATAGTTTCTGGATAGGTCAGAACACTTTTGACCTGAGCTTCTTTAGAGGTCATTCTGAAATCCCTACCGCCACAAGCTCTCTCCTCTAAGGGCCCCTGTCCTCCATTAGCATTGGGTGACCGTCTGGTCCCTGTAGCCTCTTAAATGAATTAGTTTGATGTAAAGTACATTCTAAAATATATTTACAAACATATGATTAGCATAGTAATTAACTTATGGTTAATTATGGTAACATACACTTAAAGTTAACTGTAATATACAGACACTTCAAATTATAACTCTGATATTACCCTGGAACTACATTCTAAATCTGGTTATATACTGTATAAATGAGATTTGAACCCTTGGACTTCATTCCCCCAGAAATCCCTTAGTATTTTCCAAAATTCCTTTTAATCTCTCTTCCATGTTCTGAGGCTCCCCCCACAACCTCTGACTCTTCTCTCCACAAGGGAGGCTTAGTTGCCTTTTTTTTTAATTAGTTGCCTTTTTTACTTTAGTTATTAATAAATATTTATAAAATATAATATTTAGTTATTGGATATTAATTTCAAACTCTACCACAACGGGATAGGTTTTCAAAAATCTTTGTAAAATAGCCTATTAGAAAGATAATGTTTGACTGGTGGTACAGACTTTTCCCCCTCAGCCTAAGAGCTGAGAGCTTGGGGTTGCTTTTTCTCTCTCTATGCTCTATACTCCTGCCATTTTTTTCTCCAGACACTCTGCCCACCTGCCTGCTTTCCTACAGCCCACTGCCTGCTGTTGCTACTACTGATTTAGCCTGTGTGATCCCTGCCCAGGCTACAGCCTACCAATTCAAGTCACTGTTTTCCCATGGAAGGGTGAGAATTTCAATCCTTTCCCCCACCCCACGTGGGTTTTCCAGCCTGCCCTAGCAATTTTCAGAAGGGGAACACAGTGTAGAGCAGGAAAAACCTCATTATTCAGCCTTATCTCCCTTCTAGTTTCTATGAAGTCTTAATCTGACTTTGGGCTCCTACTGAAAGCTGCTACTGAAGGTTTTTTTTCACAAGGAGGGAAGAGATAGACAAAATCAGTAGATATGAAGTCAGAGATTTGGGGGATAATCCTGATTGATATATTTTCCTTTTCCCCCCTAACCAGTACTTCATATGCAAATACACTATTGTTCTCATAGTTTTGCGGTTAGGGAAGAGAGCACAGAAGAATAGATCTTAAAAGCCCTTTAGCAAAAAAAACAAAACAAAAAAAAAAAACATTAAAAAAAAAAAGTCTCTTTACCTTCCAGTCAGGGTCTCCTTTTGTTTAACTTTTATTTAAGGAGTAAACTTGTTACAAATCATGGCCTAGTCTGCCTATCTCAAACAGCTTCTATTCTGGGAGAACATTTCAGAGCTCATCCAGCTCAAAATTTTGGAGTGTCTTTTCTTACTTCTGATCCTGGGGGGTTTTGTGCTTTTGAATACCTTGCAGTTGAGAGCATGTACACTCTTAAGATTCAGGGGAGAAATTCATCTCCTTACACCCCTATGACATTTTGGTCTGCTCAGCCCCTACAAAACATCCAGTTTGAGATTCCTCCATACTATGTTGAGTGCAAAATTCTCACTCACTATGACAAATTTCAGAACTCTGACAAGTTATTCAAATGGATAATAAATATTAGGGGAGGGGAAGGAGCCTTAAAATATATCTGGAAGATTATTAATGTTAACCTTCTGAGTTTTATTTCCCCTCAAGAGAGTAAACAAGTCTATTGGGATTGGAAAAAAATTTTTGTGAAGGCATTGCCTGTTCAGTGTCACACTTCTTATATTTACTGATTTTTTCTTTTAAGATTTAATTTTCTTTTTAAGTTCATATATTGTTAATCTAATTAATACTATTTTATTACATGATTTTTTTATTTGTACCTTCCCCTATGAATATATTGAATCATAAAGATTTTCATCAACAGTATAGAGGTTTGTGTTTTTTTCTAGATTCTTCTGCCAAATTTTGAAATAATGGCAGTAACAGACTTTGTTAAAAATATCTTTGCTAAGGTTGAAAGAATCATTAAAACTGTATAACTTGTGACAAATATCCATCAATTCATAGATTTTTTAAATATCACACAGCAAGTGGCTATTTAGAAACTCATGTGAATTCTATTTGCTAATGAATTTTTTTTTGCTATTGTCATTAACTGGGCTATTGTGAATTTTGGAAACTTTGGTACTTTCTTTGAATGTGTATTATCTACTATATTACTGTTTTTATAAATCTGTTAATTTGTGAAAATCATTTGCACTCACATAGTGGTTCATAGCCAAGTTAAAAAGGAAATGGGTTTCATTTTTGGCTGAGGAACCTTTGTATTCTACCTCTCCTTGGCAGACACAATGTGTCATTGATTGAAAGCTATATATTTTTAATTTTTTAAAAAAAATTTTATTCTTGTTTTTTCCTTGTATTTACAAAATAGTATTTGAGTACTTTGAAGTACATATAATCAATATTAATCTTTTTTTTATTTTGCAGTAATATAAGTTTAAAATAAACTTGTTCTAATATTAATGCACACCCAAAATTCTTTAGACTATAGAAATAATGCCATTAATTGTTTTTAAAAACTTATGGGACTTTGCTTAATGATTCTGTCTGATTCCAGGAAAAGGGAATACAAAAAGAGCCATTGCATAGTGCCAAAGAAGCACAAAGGTCAAAGAGACCAAATCCAGGTGGGATTGATGTAATTTTGGGCCAAGACAAGAGGACTTGAACTTGTTTGGGGTTTGAGGTTGCAGCTGTTTTGACGTATGTCAGAGGTTGGTCTTCCCTGAGTCACATTCTATCAAGTACATCACTTTGGCCGCCATGCTGGCTCCCATAATCTAGTTCCTTTTCTATCTTTCATAGTGTGGCAAACTTTCTGTAGTCCTGGCTACTGTTTGGGTAAGTGCATAATTAAATAAATAACTTTAATTGGGCCCTGATTCAAGGACCTGTTATAAGTTTATTTTTCCTTTACTTAGATTGTTTAGACATAAGACTTTGATATTTTATATTTCATCCAGAAGTTATTCTTTCTCTTTTATTTGCATTTTTTGATGTGTTTGATTTTCTTTTGCAATGGATTCATATACCTCATAATTCAGGCATATATCCCTGAGTGATCCCTATGTTTCTTATTATTCTCCTCAGGGAGAACTATGTTATTGTTGTGAACTTTGATGTGAATTTGAGCAATTTTAGGATCAGAAACTTGATACCTCCCCAAATCCAGAAGACAAACCTGTTTGGAGAAGGTGCCATGAACATGCCTGCAGAGACCACACACTGCACCAGAAGATCCATATTGAACTTTGGGATGTGAATTGAACTATGGGGGGTTGAAAGCATTTGTTTTGAATGTATGCTATTCTGCCGAAGGGAATAGAATCAATGATTGCTACATTAACAAAAATGTAGCAATCATTGATTCTATTACTTTTTCCTTTTATCCACAAATTATTATAATTGTTAATTTGATTGTGTTTTCATGATCTGTTGGGGAGCTGGTTCCCCTAAGGATCACAGGTGGATACGTACAAATGGAGATTTTGAACCCTTGGACTTTATCCCCTAGAAGTCCCTTAGTATTTCCCAAAATTTCTTTTAATCTCTCCACCACATTGCATGGTCACATTTGTATATGTTTTGAGGCTCTGCCTCTCTCTCTTTTTCTCTCTTCTTTGGTGAGCGGGTTGGGTGGTTTAGGTAGCTTTTTACCTTAGTTATTATTAATAAACTTTAAAAAATATAATAGTTTTTGTATATTAGCTTTAATCTTCACAAAATCTGGTTACATACACAGACTTTTGCTTATGACTAAATTCTTCCTATAAAACACGCTGTCCCATTTTCTTTCCTCTTTAGCTAATCTTTCTCAGACAATATTTTTAAATTTCATTTTTAGTCCTCCTCCCTCCAATGATAAATTATTTTGCTTTTTCCATTATTAAACCTCTTTATTTCAAATCTGAAACCTCATTCTCTTACTCATATCCTATACAGTTGTCTGGTGTCTTTCTTTCTCATTAAATCAAATATTTCCAGGTATCCTTTCCAGCTTCTCTCCTGTAGTGTTTTTCTTCTACTGATTCATAGAGTTTACCCAAAGGTTTTCCCTTTTCTGTTGTACATCCCTCCCAGAACAATGCCAGTTATTTTAGGTGTCAGACAGGACACTGTTTATGTAATCTCCCATTTATCTACCACCTCCTTGAATTACTTTTTCACCCAATTACTTCAAAATCTCCTACATAAAGTCCATTCTCATCCACTCCTCTATGTGGCAGATTTTCACAAGAATTTAATATATTTTTCTCCCAACATAGGAAAGTAGGCTCTTTAAGTACCAAATGGCACATGCCACTTCCAGCACAAGGTGAAAATTTCCTTTCATAAATCATTTATTTTACCTGATTAGAGCACTGATCAATAGAAAACCTTTCCAGGACCACAGCAAGGTCTCTTTCCTTTTTACCACTTTCTCACCTTTTTAGTTTTCTTATATATTATGTTTATCAAAACAAATTCTTCAATCCAGTGACACTTGCATCATGACCATTCCATAAACAAGTCACTCTCAATTTTAGGCAGTGTGATAATGAGATTAAATCTACCCAGCCCATCTTTAGATTGAATCACAAAAGGTGAAAACATTTCCAGTTAACTCTCAAGTTGGGAGGTCTGTAACCCATGTGTCTTAGAATGAGCGACAAATCAGAATTTACTGACTGCCTCCCGGGCAGTCCTAAGAAAAGTGCCTGGTGTGATTGGACATACAAATTAAGAGGAAGGAGCAGGAAGTGACACAAAAGAGGCCCCTTTAAAAAGAGAGAGTTGAGTGAGCCAGGGTCTCTTCTGGTTCTTGCTTCGATGTGGAGGATCTCTGGACTTGGGACTCTGAGACTTTGGTGAGACTGCTCTTAAATCTCTCTCTTAAAACTACAAGTGGTGAGTAAAGAAGGCTGACTCCTTAACCTCCCAGGAGGGAATAGCCTCTGGGAGGCTACCTTGATTGGGATAAGCCCTTGTGCCTAAAACCCTTGTAAATTGACTTTTAGGCTCTGGGCCTCAGGAGCCCTGCCAGAGTAAAGCCCAGACTTGAATACAAATCTCTTATTCTACCCTCTTCTCATCTCTCTACTTTCACTCTCTCCAAAATTTTGCAAATAAACTTCCATAAAAGTCATTTTGACTTGAGGTTATTCTTTAATTGGGGATTGCTAATTATTCAATTCCCTGGCAACCTAACCTTTTAATATATTCAATCAAAAAAACCCTTTTCCCCCCTCACAGCATTATCTCTAATAATTCTGCTTGTGAAAGTTTTCACTTCTCCACTACAGATTTTTCTGGCTTCTTTAAGTCCTAACAAAAATCCCATATTATAGGAAGCCTTATCCAATGTCTCTTAATTCTAGTGTCTTACTTCAATCAGTTTTTTTTCTCCTTTTTATCTTGCATGTAGCTTGCTATATATTTCTTTCTTATTATATTGTAAGCAACTTTAGAGCCAAGGTGACAGTTAATGTTATATAACACACATGAACAAAATGGCAAACCATTCCAGTATCTTTGGCAAAATCACCATGAATGGGATCATGAAAAGTTGGACAATATTAGAACAAGTGAACATTGAAAATAAACACACACACACATACATGCACACACACACACACACACACACATATATATATACACATTTATATGCACACACTGAGATAGTGAATAGATAAAAATTGCTATGAATATACATATAGGTGTGTATATATATATATATACACACACACACATAATTAACCCTATTGATATTAACTTTTTCTTTATTTCTTTCTTCTGAGTTTTTTTCTGTTCAAAGGATTTTTTTTAAAAAAAAAATTCTTTTTTTTTTTTGCCTAGAGAGGCAGAGTCATGATGGAGGCTTAGACTCAGCAAAAGTTCAGACTTCCAAAACCCTTCCACACCAATCAAAAGCAAAGTGGTTCAAGGGGACAGAAAACCAAATATAAAAACAGAACAGAACTAGGGGACCCTCCTGCTGGATTCAGCTTAAGAGGTACGACAAAAAAGAAAAGAAGGAAAAAAGCCTGAATTCTTGAACACTCAGGTTCAAAGGAAAGGAAGAAGGAGGATCCCACAACCCCACCCCACATACAGTGCAGAGTCTTCAGCTGTGGCTAGAATCTCTGGGAGATGAAAGATTGCTACCTTGCTGGCATAGCTGTGCCAGGCTCAGGGTATTGAACACAGGAGGTATGGAGGCAGCTAAAGGAGAAGAACAGAGAGGGCAACCTAGAGGCAACCAAAACACTCCATCTTGCCCCCCACTATTTTCTTAAAATTTTGGCCTCAGGGCACATCCAGGGCTACAGATAGACTCTTCCCTATCTTAATCTTATCAAAAGGGCAGATAAAAAGCCTTCAGAAGTCAGGGAAGCTGCATCTATAATACCCCTCCCCCATAGACTGTTTTGAGAGTTGCAGTAAGAATCCAGGTGACTCTGATCTCAGGGCAAAGGCTGTAACCACTACAGATTACCTTGCTAAAAGGGATAGAAGCACAGTTCCCTTCAGTTACACCTTCTCCTATATCTGCAGCTTCTGCTGCCAGCTGGGGAAGATCTGACCTCAGGACTCATAAATACCATCAGCCCAACCTAGTCAATCAGGAGAGAAATGAAGAAGTCCCTTCAAGACAGAATAGCCCAAACCCAGCAAATAGAGGAGCAAAATTACAGCCAATGACGGAGGGAAAGAAGGAAAAAATATGAGTAAACAACAGAAAAAAGGAAAAAGAAATTACAATTGACAGCTATTATTCAGGTAATGAACAAAAAGCAAATAGACCAGAGGAGGACCAAGGAACACTAAGAAAAACATAGAAGCTCCAGTGAATTAGACACAGACTTTGGAAGAACTCAAAACATAATTAAAAAAAAACAATTAAGAGAGGTTGAATACAATTGGGAAAATAACTTAAAAAACAAAATAAGTCATCTGGAAACAGAAAATAGAGTTTTGAAAGCCAAAATTAACCAGTTTGAAAATGAGGCTAAGAAGATGAAAGATGACCTAAAAGAAAATCAGCCCGGAAGGAAAAGGAGGACCAAAAAGCCATAGATTAAATTCAGTCTTTAAAAATTAGAATCCAACAACTAGAAGCAAATGACTTCACAAGGCAGCAAGAATCTATAAAACAAAATCAAAAGAATGAAAAAATTGAGGAAAATATGAAACCCCTTGACAAAATGTCAGACCATGAAAACAGACCAAGGAAAGACATTTAAAGAATTGTTGGACTACTTGAAGATCATGACAAAAGAAAAAGCCTGGAAAACTTTCTACAGGAAATTATCCAAGAAAACTGTCCCTACATTCTCGAGCAAGAGGGAAAAGTAGAGATTGAAAGAATTCACAGATTACCTCCTATATTTAATTCCCAATTGACAACATCCAGGAATGTTATAGCCAAATTCAAGAACTAGCAGACAAAGGAAAAAATGTTACAAGCTGCTAAGAAGAAGTCATTCAGATACCATGGAACCACAATTAGGATAATATAGGGTCTGGCTACATCTACACTGAAGGACCAGAAAGCATGGAATATGATATTCTGGAAAGCAAGGGAGCTGGGTCTACAGCCAAAAAATCAACAAAAAATATAACTATATTCTTGCAGGAGAAATATGGTCATTTAATAAAATAGAAGTCTTCCAAGCATTCATAAAGAAAAGGCAGGACTTAAACAGAAAATTTGATGCCCAAACACAGAACTCAAGGGAATCAACAAAAGGTAATTAGGAAAGGGGAAAATAAAAACCTTTTTATAAAGGACCCAATAAGCTCAAATAATTTATATTCCTATAAGAAAATATGATATTGGAAACTCATAAAATTTTTTATTATCACCTGGATAGTATAAAGGGGGGGAAAGGGGTTTTTATGGTCGAATATATTAAAAGGTGGTCTCCAGGGGAAATTTCCCCAATTAAGGAATAATCTCAAGTCAAAATTGACGGTTATGTAAGTTTATTTACAATTGAGAAGAGAGAGAAGAAATGAGGAAATGAGAATCTAACAGTAGGTAAATTACTATGATCCTCTAATTAATCTAATTAACCTTCAGCTGAGAGTCAGAGGGCCAGAGGCTCGAAGGTGAATGAAGCAGAGTCTCTTTGAAAGGAAATTTTCTCAAGAGAAGTTCAGGAAGATTCAGTCTTTAAACTCGCCATGTGGACTTCCAAAGAAGATATTGAAAACAGTCTCACCAAGGTCTCAGCATTCCAGCCAGCACTCCTCCACCAACCAGGAAAGCTAGAAGAATAAGTCCAGCTGACTGAGATCTCTTTTTAAAGGGGTCACTTATGTGACACTTCCTGTGGCTCCCTCCTAGTTTGCATGCCCAATCACAACAAATGCTTCTCTTAGAACTGCTTAGGGGGCAGTCAGTCCATTCTGATTCTTCACCCACTCTAGCACATGTGGGTTACAGACCTCTCAAAACTGGAGGTGTTCTCACCTTTGGTGATTAAATTTAAAGATGGGCAGTGGAGATTTAATCACATTGTCACAATAGCTATAAGAATTATACTTAAAGGGAACAGTGATAAACTGTATAGGATGAAATGTCAAGATAAATAAATAAATAAACAAACAAATAAATAAATAAATAGATGTACATATATATATGCACAAACATATATGTATGTATGCATAAATATATATATAAAACTAGAGGAATAAAAAGAAGTTAATACTAAGAGAAATGGGAAAAGAGAAAATTTCATAAAAAAGCACATGGCAAGAACAGAGGAGAACACCAATATACTGGAAGGGTAAAGAGGTTGGAGAAAGGAAATACTTAATTTTTATGTGCATTGAAATTGACTAAAAGATGGAAGAACAATCAGATCCATTGGGGCAGAGAGTTGCTTTGTGCCCTATAGAGAAGTAGAAGGGTAACAAATAGACTGGTGGGGAGGGAAGCAATACAATGTAGGGAGAGTGTGGGGTGTAGTTTAAAAAGACCCTAAAGAAAATAAGAAGGGAATAAGAAGGGAGTAGGGAGAAAGGGAAGTATAATAAGGGTGAGAATAAAGAGTACTGATTAAAAACAAAACACTGGTGTAAAAGAAAATAGTGAAAGAAGAAAGCACAGGACTTTTATGTCTCATCAATCACATTTTTTATAAATGTGGAGGTTGGGAATACAAAAGTGCCATTGCACTTTACTTCAGCTAAAAATTGAACCTTCAAAAATAATTGAGATATTTAGTTTATAAAATTCTCCAAAGGTTGTATACAGGTCGTAACCTGTTTTGATGTAGTCCATCCATCATCATGTTTGTGACAATTAAAGGCAAAAAGGAAGAAAAGGTTGTATAAGTAGCATATAACCTCAATAGATCAGGTTATGGACTTTTACAATTTACAAAAGTTTTGTCTAAGATGTTCATGGTCTTTTACCATTATATATTCTTCAGTATAGTTATAGGGAAGCAATACAGAACAAAGAATCATGTAGCAGAAATATATTGATTAGACTAATACAGATAAACTTAAAAAATTAGACCTTAAAACAATCAGCAAATACAATAATATAAGCAAATGACAAGGTACAGATAGTACAGTCAAAAACCTTTTTTACCAAAACCCATAGACTTGTTCACTATTAAGAACGGGAGAAGCTGAAAATGATCCCCTACCCCATATAAATCAACCAGAATAAAAGGAAAGAAGTTAAATAAGATAGGTTAATATTCCCGCTGAAAAGAGGAATTGGAAAGTTGGAAATAAGGACACATGGGAAGAAAAGAAAAGAAGGAATAGGAGATAAACTACCTTTCATTAAGAGGGCATAAGAATCAAATATAGTAAAGGAGAAAATGAGAACAAGTATGATGCATCTTACTCTCATTAGAACTAACTCAAAGAGGGCATAATTCCTATATAGCCAGTTATAGAAACCAACATCTTATAGGGAAGTAGGAGTAAAGGGAGAACAAAGGAGAGGAGGATGTTTAAAAAAGAGACTGAACTGGAAGAGGCAGTTATCAAAAACAAAATATCTATGAACAGGAAAATTTAAAAAGCTTAAAAGAAGGGGGCAGCTGGGTAGCTCAGTGGAGTGAGAGTCAGGCCTAGAGACAGGAGGTCCTAGGTTCAAACCCGGCCTCAGCCACTTCCCAGCTGTGTGACCCTGGGCAAGTCACTTGACCCCCATTGCCCACCCTTACCAATCATCCACCTATGAGACAATACACCGAAGTACAAGGGTTTAAAAATTTAAAAAAAAAGCTTAAAAGAAGAAAGAGAGAGGAGTAAATGATGAAAATAAGATTGAGGGAATGACAATTAGTTATAATTATTATAACTATGAATGGGAAATGGATGAATTCACTCAAAAAAAGGAAAAAGGAATGTAGGGTGGATTAAAACCCAGATTTCTACAATGTACTACCTACAAAAACACATTTAAAAGAGGGATACACACAAAGAATAAAAGTAAGAAGATGTAGCAGAATCTATTATGCCTCAACTATAAAAAAAAAAGAAAGCAGGAGTAGCCATCATGATATCAGAAAAAGCAAAAGTAAAAATTGATCTAATCAAAAGAGATAAGGAAGTAGATTGTATCATGATAAAAGCTATCATAGAAAATTAAATAATACAATATTAAACATATATGCAGCAAATAGCATAGCATCCATATTCCTACAAGAAAAACTTTATGAGTTACAGGAGGAAAGATAATAAAATATTAGTAGTAGGGTACCTCAACCTTCCACTTAAAGGGAAAAAAATAAATCCAACCAAAAAATAAATAAGAAAATAAGGAAGAAAATAGAATTTTAGAAAAACTGGATATGCTAGAATTTTGGAGAAAACTGAATAGAAATGGAAAACACCTTTTTTTTCTCAGCAGTATATGGTACCTTTACAAAAATAGACAATGTAATAAGACATAAAAAACTTCACATCCAAATGTAGAAAAGAAGAAATATTAAATGCATATTCTTTAGACTATAATACAATAAAATTATACTCAAAAAAGACAACAGAAAGAAAAACTGAGAATTAATAGGAAAGTTAAAAAACTTATACTAACTAATGAATGAGACAAAGACTAAATCATAGAAACAATCCATTCATTACAGAAAATAACAATGAGGAGACAGAATATCAAAATTTGTGGAATGTATCCAAAGCAGTGCTTAGTGTAAAATAGCAGAACATTGATTTGGTCATGCAACTGAAATAAACTAAGTTGTTGTAATTATTGTAAGTTATTTTGCCCAACTATTTGCCAATAAATCTGACAATCTATGTGAAATAGATAATGCTTACAAAATTTTAAACTACCTTGAGTAACAAAATCGAAAATAGAATACTTAACCCCATTGGAGAAAAAGAAATTAAATAAACCATGAAAGAACTCCCTTAGAAACAGCTACTGGGAAAATGGATTCATAAGGAAATTCTATCACATTCAAAGAACAACTAAATTCAATACTACATAAAGTATTTAGAAAATTAGGAAAGAAGGAAGCCTCCCAACACTCTTCTAATGGCACAATTATGGTATTGATACCTAATTTAGAAACAACTAAAAAAAAGAAAGAAAATTATAGATCTTCCAATCTTCCTAATGACCATTGATGCAAATAATTAATTAAATAAATAAAGTCCTAGCAAAAAGATTACAGCATTATGTCACAAGATTCTTAAACTAAAATCCTTCCCAATAAGATCAGAAGTAAAGATGTTAACTATTACTGCTATTTTTTAATATTGTACTGCAAATGATATCTATAGCAACAAAAACAGAAAAATAAATTGATGGAATTGAAATAGGCAGTGAAGAAAAAGAGTTATTCTTACTTTTTGCTGATGATATACTTAGGGAACCCTAAGGAATCAACTGAAAAACTAATTGAAATAATATGCAAGTTTAGCAAAATCCCTGGATACAAAATAAGCCCACATAAATAATCAGTATTTATATTTATCATCAATGAAATCCAACAGCAAGAGTTAGAAAAGGTAATTCCATTCAAAAGAGACAATATAAGATATTTAAGGTTATACCAAAATAATCCCAGCAACTTTATGAACACAATTACAAAAGGTTCTTTAAACAAATAAAATCAGGCCTAAACAATTGGAAAACATTATGCTCATAGCTAGCATGAGCCAATATAATAAAAATGACAATTCTTCATGAATTAATTAAAGTATTCAGGGTCATACCAGTGAAATTAGTGCAAAATTATTTCATTGAACTTGAAAAAATAACCACAAAATTCATTTGAAAAAAGCAAAAGGTCAAGATTATCAAGGGAATTAATGAAAAAATGTAGAGGTAAAAGGCAAGTTTTGGCAAATCTCAAAGGAAATTAAAGTGGAAATTGTCAAAACAATCTGTATGGGCTATGAAGTGAACAGATCAGTGGAACAGATTAGACAATCAACACATGGCAGTCAATGTGCATAGCAAATTACTGTTTGATAAACTCCAAAATCTAAGCTTTTTGGGGAAAGGACTCACTATTTGATAATAAATTACTAGGAAAACTGGAAAGCAGTGTAGCAGAGAGGAGGAATGGATCAACATCTCAAACCATACACCAGGATAAATTAAAAATTGATACCTGATCTAAAATAAAGAGTGATACCATAAATAAATTAGGTGAATGCAGAAAAATTTACTAGTCAGATACAGATAAGTGAAGAATGTATGATCAAACAAAACAGAGAACATTATGAAAATTGAATTAGGTTAATTTGATTAAATTAATTTAAATGCTTTGTATAAATAAAGCCACTGTAATGAAGATTTATAAGAGAAAAAGCAAATTTGGAAAAGAAAATATTAAAGCAAGTGTCTGACAAAAGAATCATCTCTCAAATATATAGAGAATAGTCAAATGCATAAGAATACAAAGCATTTACTGTTGTGTGGAGATGCAAAGCATGGAATCCTTGCAAAGGTACAGGGAGAGCAGTGTGGAAATATGTATTACATAAAAGCTTAAAAGTACCACTATGATCTGGATCAGACTACTTATCACGTCTGGGAAGGGGAGAAATGTGATTTCCAAGATGCCAACTTAACAATCATCAAAAACATGCACACGAAAAAAGAAAAAAAAAAGAAAAGAAAGGATGAACAATAGATGTCTAACCTTAATCAGCATACTGACCTCCAGTCTTGCATTATCACATCACTAACTGACTCTCTTTGGAATATATTTTGCTGGATATCCCTCTCAACCATATCACCACTATTCAAAACAGAAATGATTCTTTTTCTCCAAAACATGTCCGTGGCCTCAATTTTCCTATCACTCTTTAGAGCCAAATCATTCATGAAATCACTTTAATATTGGTATTATTTTCAGCTCCTCACTTACAATCATCTCACATAGATAATCAATTTTCTAATTCTGTCATCTCTAATATTTTTCATATTTATTCTTTTTTAACCATGCACCAAATCAGTCTTCTTATTAGTCTGTTTTTCTCAAGTCTCTCTTCCTTCTACTCACTCCTCCTCTCTATTGCCAAAATGGGTTTCTTAAAAAACATTTCAGACCATATCACTCTCCCACAAATGGGTTTAAGTGGTTCCTTACTTCTAATAAATATAAAGGACTTAACACAAATTTTGATTTCCTTCATTACATGAATCTTTCCTACATTTTCTTTTTTTTAATTACATTTTTTAAATTTAGAATATTTTTCCATGGTTACATGATTCATGATTTTTCCCACCCCTCTTCCCTTCCCTCTCCTGGAACTGATAAGCAATTCCACTGGGATATGCATGTATCATTGTTTAAAACATATTTCCATGTTTTTCATGTTTGCAATAGAGTAATCTTTTAACATCAAAACTCCAATGATAACTCCATTAAACCACATTATCAGTCATGTTTTTCTTCTGGTTTCTGTTCCCACAGTTCTTCCTCTGGATGTGGAGAGCATTCTTTCTCATAAATTCCTATGGATTGTCATGGATCATTGCATTACTGCTAGTAGAAAACTCTATTACATTCGATTGTGCCAAAATGTATCAGAGTCTGAGTCCAATGTTCTCCTGGTTCTGCTCCTTTTGCTCTGCATCAATTTTTGGAGGTATTTCCAGTTCACATAAAATCCTCCAGTTCATTATTCCTTTCAGCACAACAGTATTCCATCTCCATCAGATACCACAATTTGTTCAGCCATTCCACAATATAGGAACACCCCCCCCCATTTTCAAATTTTTTGTCAACACAAAAAGTGTGCCTATGAATATTTTGTACAAATATTTTTCTTTATTATCTCTCTGGGGTACAAACCCAGCAGTGGTATGACTGGGCCAAGGGGTAGGCATTCTTTTAAAGCCCTTTGGGCATAACTCTTAATTGCCCTCCAGAATGATTGGATTAATTCACAATTCCACCAGCAGTGTATTAGTTGACCAATTTTGCCACATTGCCTCCAACAGTTGTCACTTTCCTTTGCTGCAATATTGGCCAGTCTGCTAGGTGTGAGGTAGTACCTCCAAGTTGAATTGTTTTGATTTCCATTCCTCTAATCAGGAGGGACTTAGAACACTTTTTCATGTGCTTAGTGATAGTTTTGATTTCTTCCTGTGAAAACTGCCTATTCATGTCCCTTGACCATTTGTCAATTGAGGGATTGCTTGATTTTTTGCAAATTAGGCTTAGTTCCTTACCTATTTTTGAAATAAAACCTTTGTCAGAGGATTTTGTTGCAAAAATATTTTCCTAGTGTGTTTCTTTCCTTCTAATTTTGGTTGCATTGGTTTTGTTTGTACAAAACCTTTTTTTAATTCGATATAATAAAAGTCATTCATTTTACATTCTATCTCTTGCTTGATTTTAAATTCCTTCCATTCCCACAGATCTGACAGGTATACTATTCTATGTTCACCTAATTTATTTATGATTTCACAATTTATATTTAAATTATTTACCCATTTTGAATTTATCTTGGTATAGGGTGTCAGATGTTGGTTTAAATTTAATTCTTCCCATACTGTTTTTCAATTTTCCCAGCAGTTTTTGTCAAATAAAAATATGGAACATTTCATGAATTTGCTTGACATCCTTGTGCAGAGGCCATGTTAATCTTTGTATTTTTCCAATTTTAATATATGTGCTGCTAAAGTAAGCACCTTTACTACATTTTCAAACTGTTTCCTCCACAAACACTAGTAACCAATGACATTGGCTTTCTTGCTTTTCCTTAGATATGACTTTTTCCTTTTCAGTATCTCTCATGCCTTAATGTTTTACCTTCTCCTCTCTCTCTACCTCTGGCTACTTTACCCTGCTTGACACATTTTAAATTCAAACCTTGACAAGAGCATTTGGATGCATTTATTTTTTAAAAAAATTCATTCAATTTATCACCAGTTATATGGGCATTTCCATATATTCAAGATTTTTGCTACCACAAAAAGCCCTGCCGTTGATACAGGACTTTTTGTTAAATTCCTCTGAAGTTTTTGCTTCAAAATATAGTGCAGTTTAATAACATGAGATGTATAATTCTATTTTATTCTTGAATTATTTTAGCTCTTCATAGGTGCATCAGCTGCTTCAGCCTGTCTATTCTAAAGCCACTCCAAAATTTTTAATTTTTTTACAATACATTAGTAAGAGATGGAGATGTATTTATTCCTCAGGCATTAGTTGGCCAAAAGCCCTGTTGTATGGGAAGGAAATTCAATACTATATAATATGTCTATTCATAAGTATAATAAATCTGAAAAGATAGCTTGAATCCACATCATAAATGCCTTTGAAATTCAAAAAAAGGACTTTGTTTATATTTGAACCCATTGACATTGTTTTTGTTGCTCTTACTACTGTTGTTGTTTTTTCAAAGATGAGTGATATAGTGAGATAAACACATTAAAAATGCTGACAACTGTGTGGAGGATCAATGAGGAAAAGACTATACAGGTGATAGGGTGATCAATTAGAAGATCATTGCAATAATCTAGATGAGAGATGATTAAAGTGTGAACTAAGGTTGTAGCTGTATAAGTAGAGAAGACTAACATGTAACAGATTTTTAGATAGAAACAGCAAGTTATTGGCTATATGGAATAAAATGTTATGAATCCGAGACACTAGAAAAAGGTAGTACCCTTGACAAGGAAATTAAGAGGAGCTAGAGTTTGTTGAAGAAACATGGAAACATACAATTATATTTTGTAATTAAATAATAATGCAAAATAATATTGGAAAATATATCATGAGGAAGTATGTAATTAAATATCAATATGAATTCAAACATTAATTAAAATATAACTCATATCAGTTGTTATTAATGATTTCTACTCTAAAATTTTATGTTCCCCAAATTTCATAGATAATTACATTTCTGTATTTGTCTTCAGTATATTTTATTTAGAACTTCCCAAATGCTATAAGACATTTAGAATCCATTTAATGCATGCTTTAAAAATTACTGAGAATTTTCTTTCTCTGTAAGACTGAAAATTAAATTCTCAAAAGCATAATATTACAGTTATAATTCCATAAAAAGTAACCTCTCAATTTATATTACTTTTGCTAATGCTAAAATACAGTAATAATGTATAATAATTTTTATAAGCCATAGTTACTAGATATTGTTATCAAGAATATATTAGGGGGCGGCTGGGTAGCTCAGTGGAGTGAGAGTCAGGCCTAGAGACAGGAGGTCCTAGGTTCAAACCCGGCCTCAGCCACTTCCCAGCTGTGTGACCCTGGGCAAGTCACTTGACCCCCATTACCCACCCTTACCAATCTTCCACCTATGAGACAATACACCGAAGTACAAGGGTTTAAAAAAAAAAAGAATATATTAGGAGGGGGCAGCTAGGTGGCATAGTGATTAGAGAACTAAGCCTGGAGTTAGGAGGACCTGGGTTCAAATTGGGTCTCAAACATTTACTAGCTGTATGATCCTGAGAAAGTAATTTAACTCTAGCGTCTGCCTGTCTGTCTTAGAGTTGAGTTAAAACAGAAATAATGGTTAAAACAATGAATGTGCCAGGCAGACTCCATCATAAATGTGCTCAACATTGCTGACTAGCCAATCAGGAACCATTATTTCATTCAGCCTATTCATAGCTGTTTCACAAAAAATGGAATGTTTTCTCCATCACTTTTGGTACTCATCTCTCTTTATAAGAACTTTATTATTAGAACTAGACTCACTCTGGTATTTTCTTGTTAATTTGGAAGATTAAAAGCAAGCATTTTCACTTCAGAGAGAAGATAGTAGTGTGAAAAAAAAACTGGAGACAAGTAGATAATTTCTGATCAGTGGTTTAAGGAGAGAATAAAAGTTGTGAAAAGAGAATGGAAGTTGGGTTTATTCATGAGACACTACACAAAATCAATGAAGACAGCTCCTTTTTGCTTTATGGGCTTTGGTAGAACTCAGCTAACTACTGATCAAATGTAATTGGTAAAGCATTGCTGGATGATGTAGGAAAAGATAGAAAATGCTCAGAAATAATTAGGAAGATATGCTATAAAAAGCACCACAGAGGGATCTACAGTGACAGAAATGCCCATCTTTGCCTCCCACCCACAAAAATATAGTTATTAAACAGATGGGGTAAAATAGCAATTTTCAGATTAGTTAACAGTAAAAGATTGCAAAGAAAAGCCCTAGAAACAGCAATCAATCAGTTAAAAAATAATCATTTATTAACTACTACTTAGGTGCTAGGCACTATCTTATGTACTATAACAAAAAGAAATGCATAAACATAGGTTCTACCCTCAAGGATCATAAATTATGATATGAAAAACCTGCTAAATACCAACAGAAGTCAAGAATAATGAGGGACAGGGAGAACAGGTTTTGCAGTAAGGACAAAGGATAAGCTTAGAGGTTTTATATCTATAACTATATCTATCTCTCTATACACATATATGTGTATATATATGCATGGATACTATATATGTGTATATGTAAATAAGTAATGAAAAATACGATTGTATATATGGAAATTAAAAAATTAATGAATATGCACATGCAACATATACCCTGAATAATGAAAAGATTTAGGGTCAGGTAATCCCTTTATGTAACTAAGGTGAAGAAGAGTAGGCCTTGTTTTTTTAATATACCATAAGATTTAAGAAAGTTTTTTTGTTGTTTTTTAGGAAAGATTATGATTTTTCTGAGAGTTTTGAAAATAGCCATCTAAATATGGTTTGGTTTAAAAATTGGAACAGTGTGAACCTGAAATGAATTGAGATTATAGAGTAATAGGAACTCAAAGTGGCAAGATAGAATTGAATATATTTCACCTCTTTCTATGAAACCAGCTTGTATTAGTTTGTTTTAGTTAATTTAGTTTGAATTAATTAATTAATTAATGTATTACTCTATAATATACTGGGGAATGTAGAGGAAGCAGGCAGAGGAAAAAACATATTAAATACCTTCTATATGTCAGGGATGTGCTAAGAGCTTTGCAAATATAGCATTTGATCCTCACAAACACCCTGTGTGGTAGGTTATATTATGAACCATTTTTTTTACACCTTAGGAAACTCAGAAGATCAAGATGAAATGACTTGCTTAGACAGCTACTAATTGTCTGAGGTCAGATTTAAACGAGTTTTTTGCTTGGTTTCAACAAACATGGAAAGTGAGAGAGAATATTAGGTTTATATATCAGTTAGAGGAAAATATATGAAAAAACCCTAAGATAATGTTACTTTAATGTGTGGTATAACAGGGAGAAATAATCATACTTTGAATTATTCAACTAGTCACATCAAGAAGATAACCAAAGAAGCAGATGGGAACCAAATATGTCAGGAGCTAGAAAAAAATAATACAGGGAACATGACTTAGGATAATTAGAAGTTATTCCAAGTAAGAGGTGGTGGCCCTAAATCTGAGCACTGAAGAAAGCTAAGATTTCTTTGAGGTAGATATAAGTGCACAACCTAATGTGGTACCTGCATTTAAAGAACTGGTGACATTTGGCTGTAAGAAAAGTTCAGTAGAATATGTTGTCTCTCTTCAAATAGTTGAAGTATTATTATTTGGATGGAATGATTGAATTTATTCTGATTTTCTCCATAGAGTTGTAAAGGTGGGATTTGTGCAAGGGGGATGGGACAAAAGGAGCCAGAGAAGGAGTTGCTAACATTTCCTGACAGTTGAGACCAAGGGGATTCTGGGAGATTTTCTTAGAGGAAGAGGAGGAAGAAAGTGAAGACTTTGGGCAGAGGTCTGGGAGGAGAGAGGAGGAGGACATCCCAGCTCCAATCCAGTCCTGAGGGCTTCCTGAGGATCTTTCTTTGGAAATTGAAACCCTGATTCCCTGGTCAAAGCCATTCATTGCATCTCAACCATCAAAACTTCAATCATTGAGTCAGCTAAGTTTTTGGACTCCATTTTGGGAGCAATTTCTTAGACTCCTTCACCCATTACCCAGCCTTGCTGAGAGATAACCTTTCAGTCAAAACTTACAATTATAGGAAAGGATAGAAATAGAAATAGAAACAGAAACAGAAGGAGAGGGGAGAAGCTTAGAAGTGGGAACCACTGGGTTTCCCACTTAAGTGACAAACCCCATAGGAATAGCAAAGAGGGTGCCCCAAAATCCCTCCTCCCTTCACCCCTTTCCCCATTCCCTGAATTGCAAATAATAAAAGCCATTCATCAGTCAGATAGTGTTCCAGAGTGGCCGAGAGACTACAAGGGAGAGGAGAACCACAGCTTGGTCTGGCTGCCTCCATCTTGAAGCTGGACCACCTGCTATGAATTTAACTGATTGAGGGGAGATTTGTGTGAACCCTGTCCTTATTTGGGATCGGATTGGGGTACCACATACCTCATCTTATAGGGAAGCCTTGCCCCCAAATTCTGTGGGGCAGCATGACCAATCAGGTCACCTGGTTTTGGGGTGACACCCCCTTAAAGTCTCCCAGTGTATATTTGGCACCAGGGGAGATCTGGAAGAGACTCAGCATATAGACTCTCTCTCTATCTCCCCTCTATCAAACATTGGTTATGGGTTCTTTATTGTTACAGAGTCAATTATAGGATCAATGAATGGAAGTTTCATAGTGGCAGCTATTAGTTTGCAAAGAAGAGAAACATCTTATCTTTTAGGGTTATCCCAAATGGACTATTTCTTTTAATTTTTTTAATGGCTAGGACTAGATGACCCTGGAGGTCCCTGCCAGCCCTCTGATTTTGTGATTTAGGTTTAGTGTTAACTACATCAGAATTATGGCTATTTGATTATATTTTACTTTCAGTTATTCTCAGATCTGTTTTTTCATAAGCCAAGATATTACGTTAATATTTCAAGGATCTGAAACTTAGCTATTTGTCAATTTATCTAGAAACAATAAGATTTATTTTTAAAAAGGAATGCAAATAGCTTTAAAAATCCATGTATTGACACTAAAATTAATTTATTCATGCATCCTCAGTTAAGAACTATATTTCATACCCAAAAGAATCAGCCAAAGAGTAATTATAAGTTTGAATTTAGGCCAATGAATTATTACAAGCAGATTAAAAAGAATATTAATTTTAAAATAAAGAACTGTTAACAAGTAGGTTCAGAAGGAAAAAGTAGAGAAGATGAGTATTCAACAACACTTTTAGTCAAAAGAGCTACAGTTTGGATGATATAAGTAGGATTTTTGTCCTAGACTTTGAAAAGGAGGAACACTTTCAACCTGCAGATGTTGAAAACTCAGCATCCAAATAAACATTCTTCTGTCCCTTCAACACTATCAACCTGATGCCATTAACCCTAAAGTCATGTTTCCTTGAAGTCTTTTTCTTTGGAGACTCATCTTTCTTTCCATTATAACTAATGTTCTCCAAACCATATAAAGAACACAGATCAGATGGTATTAACTCACATTTCATGAGTGCAAGTGATTTTCCAGTTGGATTGCCCACTGCTTCATGAAAGCACTCTCATGTTCCCCAAATAAATTTATTTTTGGAGGAAAGTTGTCACTGACTCTTGCCACTCTCAACGCTTTCATTCAGGTTCACTTTTGTGGGTTATGATTTTATTCATTTAGAGATCAGTTCCTATATCTACTTGAAGTAGAAGAAAGTAGAAGGAAGAATCAGATGAAATGATTCAATAAAGGAGAAAACATAATTAAATATTTTGTTCTAAATTAACCTAAATTCTAGGATCCGCTGAATAGAAAATAAAATAAATTTTAATAAAATCTAGTCACTATCTTCAATGGAATTTATAGACCTTTAGGTTGAAGGAACTTTTGTTATGAGATAAAAACATTTTCAATTTAGCCTTATCAGTCCTACTATATATAAGTACTTATACTTGTTGGCAGCAAGGTAGCAAAATAAATGGAATCTCATACCTTTAATTAGGAAATTCTGGCTTAAAATCTTTCTTTAGATTGAGTGTAATACTAAGTCACATAACCTATATTTCCTTATCTGTAAACTGGAGATAATAATACTTCTTTGGAAGAGATGTGAAAATCAAATGAGATATTTGTAACCCATTTCTAAGCCATAACATAATATATAAATGTCCATTATTCTTATTAATCATTATTTCTAAGAGATGATCATTATGACTATTAAAAATGCTAATTAAATTTGTATTGCTTGTGCTAAAAAAATTAATATTTCACTGATAACTTGGAGCTTATGAATGAAGGTCAATAATTTTAAAGAAGAAAAGACACATAAGGGATTTTTAGATTTTGAATACATAATGCCAAAAATGAAGACACTAAAAGTTAAAAATTATAGTTAAATTTTAGAATAATTTTGATCCTTGAAGATTAGCATCCTAATCTATAAAATCAGTATATTGAAATAGAGGACTGTTAAGTTTCCCTCAAGTGCTAGGTTTATAATCCTAAGATCTGGTTAGATCAATTGCCTTTGAAATAAATTTAAGAATTGTGAAAAGAGTTGTTTAAATGATGTAGAATTTTTAAAAATCATAAAACTAAAAATACAATACAATGAGCTAATAAAAATTATATAAATTAAGATCTTATGTAGTAATAAAACTTGGCTCAAATACAATGGCATGGCCTTCTTCACAGCTAGGTATTGAAGTAGATGGGGCTCTGGCCTTGGAGGGAGGGAGACATGAGTCCAAATCCAACTGCAGACATTAGCTAGATTGTATGGTGCGTTGAACACTGGAACTCATGTTTAAAAATATAGGCCCAAATCTAGTCCCAGACACTTATTAGCAGTGTGACTCTAGGCAAGTAATTTAACTTCTTTCTGCCTCAGTTCCCTTGACTAATAAAATGAAGATAATAAAAGCCTCTATCTCCTAAAATAATACCTGTAGCATTTAGCAATGTGCCTGTTGCATAGTAGGACTTAAAATGTTTTTTCCTCCCTTCTTCCTCTTGTTTTGTAATGAAGGCAACTCCTTATTGATTTGCTTTTGCTTTTGTAACATCCATGATCCTGAGAGGGGTTAAAGCTGCATCACAGGATTCCATAGTGCCTCGCAGAACTCTAATGGAGGGGGCAGTTAAGGGCAGCTGGAGACCTGGTATAGAAGCCAGGTCACCCCTCTTGCAGGGGGTCTTGGTTCTTGGCTCTTGGTACACACTCTGTGTAGCTTCAGGGGCTGAGGCATTCAGTCTCTGACAGCCAGGGGCTGCTTTACTTTGATAGCTAACCTCAAGATTGACATTCAAGCAAGATCTACTATCTACCTTCAGTTTTAGCTGTATAGGATTTAGAGGAAGATTATTTAAGGGTTTAGATATGAGTCAAGTCATTCAATACACATTTCACCCTCTCCCCCCCACCCCAGGAATGAGCTGCTAGCCAGCATTTAGCAGTTTCATTTAGTTTACCTCCCTCATCTTTCCTTAAGCTAGTTCCCTTCTTCTTGTTCCCTGAAATCATTAAATCCTTTGTTCTTTGGATAGTGAGCCTGTATCCAATTAACTTGGGCCATACTCACCATCCTTCACTTCACTAAGCCAAGTTCTCCATCGAGGCCTGTGGTCTAATCTGAAGAGGACCAAGTCTCATTCATTTCTATCCTGTGGGGGAATAATTTATACAAAGAAAGTTATTATCTCAAGGGGTTTAGTCCCTATCCATTTACCATCTTGGCCCAGAATTTACCAAGCCTGAATAGCCTCCATAGCCAGATCTGAGGGTGTTCTGTTAACTATTTCCAAGTGCTTCCAGTGTTGGGGAGGAGGAGGAGAACTCTACTCACTCCTGCCCCTCCCATCCAGTTAAGCTTGCCTGCTTCTCCTCTGATCTGGGAACTTGCACAAAAATATTTATAGCTATGATCTTTGAGGTGGCAAAAAACTGGAAAGCAAGGGTATGCCCTTCATTTGGGGAATGGCTAAACAAATTGTGGTAGATGTTGGTGATGGAATGCTATTGTGCTCAAAGGAATAATAAACTGGAGGAATTCCACGTGAACTGGAAAGACCTCCAGGAATTGATGCAGAGTGAAAGGAGCAGAGCCAGAAGAACATTGTACACAGAGACTGATACACTGTGGTAAAATTGAATGTAATGTACGTCTGTACTAGCAGCAATGCAATGACCCAAGACAATTCCGAGGGATTTAGGGAAAAGAATACTACCTACATTCAGAGGAAGAACTACAGGAGTGGAAACACAGAAGAAAAACAACTGCTTGCACACTTGGGTTGATGAGGACATGACTGGGGATGTAGACCTGAAAAGACCACACCAATGTAACTATCAATAATATGTAAATAATTATTGACTGACACACATGTTAAAACCAGTGGAAATGCGATTTAGCTATGGGGGGAGGGAGGGGCTTGAGAGGGTGAAGGGTAAAGTAAAAACATGAATTATGTAACCATGGAAAATTTTTCTAAAAATAAAAAATTAAAAAAAAAGGAATGGGAGAAAACATTGCCAATCTGATCCAATATCCAAAACTTTCACCATACAACTTATCCATTTTATCATATATTTATTTATTCAATTGAGAAAAAATATATATTTGTCTTCTTGCTTTTTCTCACTTGTGTTTAAGAACAAATCTCTTATAACACATCTCCACAGTGAAGAAAAATAAATACCTACATTGTTCATTTTCACAAATATATGTAATATTATGTATCTTAAATCTACCAACTCTTAGGAGGTGATAGCATGATTTATCCTGATCCTCTGGAATTATGTATATACATTTTATTATCAAATATTTCTTTGATTAAATTCTCTGAAATTTACTATTTGTCATATGTTGCATTCTGCTAACAATTACCTTTTACACTTCCATTATCTTCTGGGTAATCCTCAATCTTAATTCATTAGAAACTATGGGGTTACAATATTTATAGTAATTAAACATTATTAGATTAATATTAGTATCAAAATAATATGCTTTTGTTACATGGACAAACTTAGTATCCTTAAAGGAGCTTTACAATTCTCAAAAGAAACACAATTTGTTTTCCTAATCCCAATCAGTTGTAAGATCAAATCTTACCTCTCTGTGGTGATGTCACTCTACTGCCCTTATTGAAAAATGGCATTTTGATTATATTAAGTTTGATAATATGGGAGAGTCTACTTGAGGAAATCCTTAATTGTTCCCAAGAGTATGATATACATTTACACAATGGAAAAATATGGATGAAAAATATATATTTTCCAGATCATGAAAGGAAGTTAGAGAAGCAAATCACATACTTTCTTCTTCATTTTATATTTCTTGCACAAATGATTTAAATAGTCAATTAATTGATTCCAAAATGAAAGAGGAAAAGACAATAGAGTCATTTTAATTCATCTAGACAGAATGATTTCTGGAAATTGCAAATATACTATTTGGATTCCATATGTATTCCATAAACAATCACTTATCTTTCTAATAATTATTTTAACTATGGTTGTATAATTTCAAGTTACAAAAATATACGTATCAAAACACTTAAATTAGACAATCAAAATGTGTTTAAATAGGCTGCAGAATCTGTTAAGTAAAAAATTTTAAATAAGAGAAAGAAAAAATTCCACTAAGATAATTTATACTTCTGTTTAGAGCACAGGATAATTTTGGTTGATCAGTTTGGACCTCTATGACATCAGGAAAAGATAATGAAAGTCTCCTACTTGTAATGTGGTAGCCCAGCCAATGACCTAATGGGAGAAAACCCATGAGTTAGAAAGGATGGGTGTACATAGATTCTTGGCTTTATTGGAGAGGAAATTTCTGTTGATTGGACTATGGGCTCATTTTAAATGTTTTAACGAATCTATAGATACACATAAAACTAGATGTAATAATATATATATGTCCTGAATATTGGTAGACATAGACAAAATACCAGTTGAGTGTGAAACTTGAAGGAGAGAGAAAATAAAGATCCAAGAAATATTTTTGTAGTAAACTCTGAACTCTCTTATCACATTAAATAGTCATTATTTCACAAGATATTTCCATTTTAGACCACTGAAATATCTACCTACCTATCTACCTAACTACCTACCTAACTGCCTATCTATCTGTTTATGTCTGTCTGTCTACCTATCACCATCATATTCAGACAACCAGTAAGCCTTTACAATAACAAAGAGTCCAAAATAAAAGAAATATCTCAATCATCTCCAGAAGTATATGTGATTTTTTCAAACCCATAATTTGGCATCTCAACAATAAAGAGAGGGTGATACATTCACTCAAAACTTATGTCAGCATGGGTAATTATAATTTTATTATACATTTTATATTATTTTAAAATGTAAATAATTTGTCACATATTTTAACAGTGTTCCTTAAATATTTCTATGTTCTCTCATTATTCTTATTTATTTTTCCTTATATTGAAATATTTCATTTATATATTTATTTATACATTTTTATATATTTATATACATATACATAATTTTATATATTTATATATATATATATTTATACATTTATATATATTCAATAATGCATGTAGTATAGGATGTTCATTTCATTTCCCAGTAGAAAGACATCTATACAGTGTCCAGGGATTTTTTTACCAGAAAAAGTGCTGCTATGAATTTTTTTAGAATACATGAGACATATATTTTTCTCTTTCATCTATTTTGAATAAATTCCTAGACTGGATACGCTGGGTGTAATATTATAGCCATTTTTGTAACCTTTAAAAAACTTACATGGTACTTTTCATAATCACTAGATGACTTCATAACTACAAGATTGATAAAATTATTATGCCTTTACTCTGTTTTGACCTTATGACATTTACTCTTTCTAGTAGCATCTTTTCTTATTTTATGAATATGACATTAAATTCATTCCTTAAGATGTATATTTTCATTTATCTTTTCATTTGTGTTGTGGAAAATTATTATATATAGTTTTAAAAATAGCATGTTATTCTTTTTATAAAGACTGACTTTTAATATTCCTTGAAGAGTAATGATCATAGATTAGACATCAATAAATAGATATGCACATCAGAGTATATATGTTATATACTGTGTGTATTTCTTAGACATCAATAAATAGATATGCACATAAGAGTATATATTATATACTGTGTGTATTTCTTAATTTTGTATTTCCCTTATAGCTTTAATAGCAAATTCTTATTTACATTCAGTAAAATAATGCTTACATTTATCTTTTCCTCCTTACACTAAATTTATTTATTTTGTTTTTACAATTATTTCAACAACAGAAAACTTTTAAAAATACTATTTTTTCTTCATGTTCTCCTTAATTCCTGTTTTGTTATTAATTCTTCCTCAGTCATAATTGTAGAAGAAATATTCCTTCGTTTTCCCAATGTCATCACTTATATTTAATCATTGATTTTAAATGTATTTTGATACAAATAAAAAATTCCTATCTGAGTATATTTTTGTCAAAATATTTTCCAGTATTCTTATAAATTCTTGACACATAAAGAATCTACTCTAAAGTGTTTTTGTTTTGAGGTTACTAAGCATTGTGTTATTGATTTTAGTTTTTTCTGATTATACTCTATCCTCTTATAATCTTCTGTTTTTCTCTCTTTTAATAGACAAAAACATTTTGATAATCATTGGATTATAATATTCTATAAATTCTTGAAGAATTAGCTATATCACTACCATATTTCATTATTAATTTTTTTTAAACCCTTGTACTTCGGTGTATTGTCTCATAGGTGGAATAGTGGTAAGGGTGGGCAATGGGGGTCAAGTGACTTGCCCAGGGTCACACAGCTGGGAAGTGGCTGAGACCGGGTTTGAACCTAGGACCTCCTGTCTCTAGGCCTGACTCTCACTCCACTGAGCTACTCAGCTGCCCCTTTCATCATTAATTTTTATAATTTAGTTCCTTTGTTTCTCTGAAAGATTGTTTTATTATTTTGTCTAACCTTATAAAATTATGTTAATAGATTGGTTATTGTAGCATTACTTTTGTAAGTTAATTTGGGTAATATAATTTTTTTTGTACTGGAATAACTTAATCATGAATGATAATCAGTCTTATATTGAGTGCATTTTGTTCTATAAAGGATATTTCATAATAGTATTAATGTGTCTTGACTATCACTTGGTATATTGATTTTCAGATTTATATTTATTTTGAATGGGATGTCATTTTTCATTTGTCTCCTGTATTTTACTTAGATACATAGATAAATTTTATATACACGTATTTGTATTTATGTCTATATGTATGTGGGGCTGGGGACCACTACCTTCCTTTCCCTACCTCTACCTTCCTTCTACCTTCCTCCCTTTACCCCCTCACAAATCATGATGGAATACTATTGTGCTGTAAGAAGTGATGATCAGGTTCATAAAAAACAAACTTGGAAATATCTTCATGAAATAATGAAGCATGAAATAAATGGAATAAAAACATGTACAGCTATGAAATTAATATTTGAAATGTAAATTTATAAATGTTACACAAAAGATATAATAAACATATATGTATGTATATACATATTACACATACATAGGGAAGGGTGAGATGACTGGAAATTTAATTATAATTAACAAATTGAATAATTTTTAAAACACAGTTTTATTTTTTGTAAGGATCAGTCAGCTTCTATGTGAATAGATAATTTGCAGTGATTTTCTTATTAATATTATATTTATATTAATATTCTTTCTAATGTAGAACTATATTTGAATACTTAGTAAGAATCTAAACTATAACATAGTAAATAATTTTTATTATGTTTTCCAGTAATTATGCTAAGCATTTTAACATTTTGTAGCAATATCCATTTACGAAATTGACCTATATTCTACTTTTTTGCTTCTTTCCTTGTTATTTTATGTATTAGTATAATATTTTTTCATAAAATGAGTTTTTTGAAATCTATTTACATTTAAATGATTTCCTCGAGGAAAATATAAACACTCTAAGGAAAGGGCTATGCCATTTTTTCTTTATGTTAATATATGTGCATGGAATAAATATGGCAGGTGCTAAATAAGAGTTTATTGGTAGAAAAATAAACTAATGATTTCTATATAATCTGTTTGGAGAAAGAATGAAAAATGACTATAGAATGTCTACTCTAATATTAATAAATCTATGCCTTAATTCCATTAAATCTAATTCCTCCATCTAGGTTTCCTGAACTTCTTTTTCTCCTTAAACTGAAACAGCGACTTAGTCCAAAATGTCTGCTCTATCAACTGTTTGTTTCTCAAAACCAAATACTACATTTAATCATTGTCTGATAAGTGAAATTACTGTAATGTCTTTATTTAAACATGCCCTTCAAACAAAAATTAAATTGTTATAAAAACACTTAATATAGAATTAAAGCCAAACATGAAGACAAAAATCTTAAAAGACATGATGAAAATTTTGTACTGATAGTTTATAATCTGAAAGAAATGATGAAATCTTGAAAACAGTGGCTAAACTTTTCCTTTTAGAAATTTAAAACCCTTTTTGTTACAATATTCTTTCTAGTATAAAAAGAGATAACCAATATTTCTTAGCTCTATAATAAAAATGGAATATATAATAATATAAGAATAAAATAAGAATAATAAAATAAGAAAAAGAAAGGTAAATCAGCAGAATAGGACAAACATACAACAAATTATAGTAAAATATTATATTAAATTCTATTTGAAGAAACCTATATACAGATTTTTGGGATAAGAAATCACTATTTGATAAAAGTTATTGAAACATTTTGAAAATAATCTGGCTGAAACTAGGTATAGACCAATATCTTATAACATTCACTAAGTTAAGATAAAAATGGTATAATATGTAGACATAAAAAGATATAATAAGCAGATTAGAAGAACAAGTACCATGTTACCTATAAGATTTATGGATAGTAGAGGAATTTATGAATCAAAAATAGGTAGAGACCATTATGAGATATATAATCAAATTGAAATATTTTGTAGAAATAAAACAAATTTTGCCAAGATTAGAATGAAAGTATAAAACTAGGGGGAAAGCCTCTCAGATATGTCACATATCTAAAATATAGAAAGGGCTCTCAAAATTATAAGAAGAGCCAATCTCCTAATGATAATTATCCAAAAGTTATGAACAATTTTCAGATGCAGAAATGAAGACAATATTTATATATATATGAAAAAAATACTTGAAATCACTACTGATTAGAGAAATGCCAACCAAAACAATTCTGAGATATAATCTCACAACAATTAGGCTTGCTAAAAATGACTAAAGGATAGAATGACAAATGTTGGAGGGAAAAGTTGGGACATCAATAAACTTTGAGAGAGCTGTGAACTAACTCAACCATTTTGGAGTGGCATTTGCAGTTATGCTCAGAGAATTATAAAACTATATATACCCTTACGACCAGTACTAACATTGCTGGGTCTGTTTTCCAAAGAGATCCAGTAAAAAAGAAAAAAAAAACTATGTGTTCCAAAATATTTATAGGAGTTTTTTTTTAAGCATAAACTGAAAATTGAGAGGATGCCCATCAGTTGTAAAATGACAAAACAAAATCGTGGTATATTGTTGTGATGGAATTTTACTGTACAATAAGAAACAATGAAAAGGCTAATTAAAAAAAAAACTTTGAAAGCAATAAATGGGATAATAAATAGTGAAATGAGTAGAAGCAAAAAAATATTATACATAGCTACAGATTTAATACTTGAAGAAAATTTGTGCATATTGCCTTCAGAGAATAAACTGTAAAATGGAAACAAAAAAATTAATTTATATTTATATATCTGCCTTCCAAAGGACACCTTCTTTGATGTAGGGAGAGTAGGCCAGGCCACAGACACTTGTAAATAAATTTTCTTTTAAAAACAAGAAAAATATTAGAATAACTTAGTATTAGATAAATCCAAGGATTTATTATACAGGGATAAGAATTCACTCTGACAAAATGACTACAGAGAAAACTGTAAATTAGTCTCAGAAAAGATGTATAAACACCATCTTGCACAATACACCCAATTACAGTTGCAATATACACATAACTTAGAAATAAAATGTTATATCATTAACAAGTTAAAGGAACAAGGAGGGGAAAATAAAAAAAAAAACACACACACACACTATAATATTTCTGGATTTGGGAAGAGTCCATGACCCAGTATAAGAAAGAATATAGATTACCAAAAATAAAATGAACTGTTTTAATTACATACTGTTAAAACAATTCACAGGATAAACAGTGCGGTATAAGAGAAAGAAGTCATTGAGGTAGAATATGGTGTCTTTCAGCTAAGTTTTTCTGATAAAAGTCCCTTCTCAAAAGCTATTAATATCCATATGAAAAATGTCCTAAATAATTTTCATTTAAAGAAATATATGTTAAACAATTCTAATGTTATCCCTTATCTGCCATTTTTTTAGTTTGTAAATAAAAAGAAAAATTAAACTCTCTAGAGATACTACTAATAACAGGCGCATTTCTGGTTGTTGGGAGACCTGTGAATTTATCTATATGTCCTGGAAAGCATTATGAAAATATAAGCTCAAAGAGATAAACAAATAGAAAAAGACTCATCTATATCAAAATATTTATAGTAGTTATCTTTGAGGTGGCCCAAAGCTAGAAACTAAGGGGTTCTTATATATTAAGGGCTAAGTGGACAAATTATGTGTGATATATGAATATAAAGGAGTTCTATTTTGTTATAATGAATGAAGGAATAAGTAATTTCATTACAATTTTGGAAGATTTTTATGATTTGCTACTGAATGAAGTGAATGAAACTAGCAGACCAATTTATAGAACTATAACATTCTAAAGAAAAATAAAACTTTGGAATATATAAGAACTCTGATCAACGAAATAAATATAATAAATTCAAATGGGTCAATGGGGAAATTTAGGGATAGTCTCATTTCTAGGGTTAGTTGAAAGAAGGGAATTTTGAGATAAGCCCTGGGAGAGGATTCTGGGTAAGGAAGGAATTGTGGAAATCTGAACTGAAAATAACTGACTTCACTTCTTTTTGGGATCTATACCAAGCTGGGAGGAGGTTTTGACTCTCTGACTGCATTCCCATCAAACTGAATGAGGGATTTGCTTCTAGAGATTCTCCCTGGACTGTCAGGATTTTGTAGAGAAATCTCGACATCTAGATAGAGGATTTACTTGGAGGAAACCAATTTCCCTGAGTTCAGTCTTCATTTGCCAGTGGTCCATCTACCAGAATTCCTCTTTAGATAAGATAATCCAAAGGTTTCCATCTGTAACTTTGGGTTACTTAGTGCAGCAACCAAACCCAGACTTGTTCCCTTTCTTTACTAATCACTAGTGAGAAGATTAGGACAAGTCATAAAGTGTGGGGAAGGGTTTTAGATGGCACAGGGAGTTGTAGGCAGGGACCAGAGAAGAAACAGAAGGGTCCTCTTAAGCAGGAGACTTAGAAGTTGGGTGATGCTAGTTTGAAGAGTGGTAGGGTCCTACCTACCAGTTTCCTTTACTCCCTTTTATTAAATAAACTTTGTGTTTCCATAATCCAAGAGTTTTGTACTTAACTGATCCAGGGAAGTTCCTAGGTAATTTGTACCATCTAACATCCCTATAGGACAGTTCGACATTACAGAAACAAGTTGCCTGCCCCAGGATACAGAGATGATGGACTCAAGGTGCTTATAAAACATATATTTTTTGAACATGGCCAGTGTGGTATTTAGTATTCCTTTACTATTCACAATGATTGTAAACATTTGACTTTTCATTCTTTTATTTTATGGAAGTGGGGAAATATGCTTTTGTTAATTTAAATAAAAACAAAATTGTTAAAAAAGATATAAGCTTTGCTAAAATCTAGATAAAGTTATCACCTGTTATTGAATGTTATTTACAAAACCCAGCTTAATTTTTTTTCTAATACTGATGAATGATAGCCTTTTATTTGTTGATAAATGTCTATCAAAAAGATAATGTATACATTAAAGAAAAAGCATAGGTAGATAGTTACCGATATTCTTTCTTTTAAATTAAGTTAATTTAAATAGAAAGCATTTTATTTTTTTTCCAGCCTTCACATATTTCTCTACTTCAGAAACTTGTCTTTCATTTCCTCAGGTCACCACAATTTTACTGGTTTAGTTTGGATATACTCTGTACACGTGGATTCAATTAAGTTATTTTCCAAGCATTTTTCACTTTAATACTATTAATATATTTATTAGAAGTGTATCTAGCACTGTGAAAATAGAATCCAAGTGTGATAGGTTCATTGCATTTGTGTGAGGAAATTTTTATAATCACAATTTGTATAAAATATTGTTTGTACTCAATAATTTGCGTTGTATTTGATTTGTCCTAATAGGAGAGTTTATCAGTCCCATTTTAAAATCTAAATAGTATACACATATTTACTGCATTTTTCAGCTGTAAATCTGCTAAACATAACACTTAAACTTTATCTAAGTAATGCTAAATTTATAAGCATTATATAAAAGCAAGAGTAAGTAGAGAAATTATGGAATGCAATAGTAACAAACCTGGAGGTGGTGACATTTGAAACCTACAGAAATCTCCACAAGAATGACATCTGAGGAAGTGTTTTTGAGTTCAGTATTTTCAAAATAACTAGTAAACCAGAATACAGGATGTTCAGCTTAATGATGGTATTAGAAGCTAGAATATAATCATTTAAGTTAAGAAAAGATGAAGAAGATGAAACATGTAGACAGCAGCTGAAGAGCCAAAAAAAGTCTCAGAGATATGGAATCTATTTTGGGGTTAACTAGATTAGATGTAGAGTTGTTATTGTTTAATGACAATTATATTGTTGTTGATAATGAAGATGATGTCATTTTAAAGATAATGTTTTTATAGTGTGTATATATACATATATATATGTATATAATCAGCACATGGGAAAGAGTTATATCAAGATAGTGATTTAAAAAAACTGGAGGGGAGGAAAAAGAGCTAAGAAAGAGGAGAGAGAGAAAGAAGATAGAAATAAAAATGCCAAATTATAATTTCTTGAATTCTTTTGGATTTGACATAATTGTATATTACTTCATGATACTTATTTATCCATTTGAATTGTCTGAAAATGTTAACATTTTATATACACATATAATTTGATTTGTTTCAAAAGAAAGAGAGTGATTGCTTCTGTTTAATCCAGAAATAAGATTACATCAATTCAGAAGTATTAATTAACATTAGTTATGAATATTTTCAAATTATTCTAACATAATAAAACATTGTTGAATACTAAAATATAACATAATGAAATCATAAAGTTGCATATTTCCTAGCAAATGTAAATCTAATACAATAATAGAGAGGATAGCTTTATGAAAGCTATGTTTCAATACTGAAATGAAATTTAATTTTGAATACCAATATAGAGATCCAAATAGGGAAGACATATGTCATGCAGTCTATCTTTGTTTCTTCTTTGCTATCAGGATAATATTAAATATGTTCAAACAAGATAACATTTTAGGATTTTATATCTACTCATAGTGTCTTAGGATCTGATGAAATTCATAAAATTTTACCTCAGAATAAACTTCCAAAATAATATCACAGAAGATTTATGTGATCCTTCAATTGCTTCAGGAACACATTGTATCACCAATTTGAAATATAATTGGATTCTTCCATCTCGAAATAAAAATATCGTATAAAATGTATATATGTTAAATTTTGAAGGGTGTTTGATGATAGATAGATGATAAATAGACAGATAGAGATAGATAGACATGAATGTATTTCCGTTTGTCTCTGTCTCACTGTCTGTCATATCTGTTTCTGTTTCTGTCTCTATCTCTGTTTCTTATCTCCCTATAATGTATGCCTACATATATATCTATATGAATCTTTAGCAAGAAAAAAATTATCCAGAAAATCCTGATCTGAATTTCCAGATGCCAACTACAAAATGAAGAGAAACATATGAAACATAACTAGATTGATTATACATATTGTCATCATTTTTTCATCCTATCCTCAAATTCTAAAAATCCAAGAAGCCATCTACATGAACACTGTAATATGATTAGGAGTAAAGCTTTACACATTTTTTTACTGAATATACATACACACAGGATATATGTACTGTTCTTTCAGAAATTGAGTTGATCTTCAATTAAATTTTGTAGGTAATTAAATTTTGAAATATCAAGTAAATTTAAAACAGAAATGGTATATTTAGGCAGTATAGGCAGCATGCAGTCTTATTTTATGGATTGTATTAAATTTACCCCATGTTATTTTTACAATCAGTGCAAATACTGTAGTTCTTACCATTGAAGAATGTCTAACCATGTAATGTTTGATTTTTCAGACTAGAATTTAAAGAGCAATAGTTTGTACCATCTATTTGAATTAATGATCTTTCAATTCCAATCCACAGACCACATGCATAACACATGGCCATATTAAATGCCAATTGATAATGTATAAGGTTGACTGACTTTCAAGTCCTATTGTAAAATAGACCTATAGTAAAGAATTTTAAATGTTGTACTTTTTATCATTCCAGATAACACTGACATGATTTTCCATAAGAATATGAGGCACAATGAGTGAAGGAACTATGCATTGATATTATCTAAATCAGGTCATTTATTCTAGCTGTGGGATCATTACTATTGCAATATAACTAACTTCTTTCCATTGGCTAAACTTTAATATCTTCCATCTCTCAAGGACATCTTTAATATTTAAACTAATAAAACTTAGATTCTTTTAAAAATGGTTCTTTTTTTCCTATAGCTAGACTAAATTGTGACCTTATGGTTCACATTAATGAGTAGCTATTTAGAAATCTGATTTAACCAAAGCTAAGTAATGTTTCTGAGACTAAAATAATTCACTGCTGAACAAATAAGAACTAGATAATGGCACAAAGAAAAGTAGGCATAAAAAAGCAGAGAAAACCTTGGGAACACAAAAAATCATAACATTTTAGTCAAATGAAAATTCGGAGGTCACCTAGTTCAACCTTATATCAGAATATGGTTCTTTTGAAGAACAGTCCCAATAATTAATAATCTGGCCTGTATTTGAACATGTCTATTGATAACTATCATATTGTTTCATTTAAAGCAGCAAAAATGACTTCTTTTTTTAGTTTACAACCATTGAAGAAAAGATGAAAAAAAAAGATGAAAAAAGAACAAACGAACAAAAAGTCTAGTAACAAATAAGTCAATCAATATATATCTATTATATGCCAGGCACTTTACTCAATTGGAAAGTTTTAAATATGCAAAAAAGTTCATTCCCTCAAGGAGCTTACATATAATTAAAAAGGCAGTATAAAAATAAATAATGAGAGGAGAGAGAGAGACAGAGAGAGAGAGAAAGGAGAGGGAAGAAGAAAGTACTTGGCATAAATTCATGATGGAGTCTGTTCAAAGGAGTGTAAACAAATGAAAAATGAAGAGATACATAGCCTGGGTCTGTTCTTTAAATAGAAATTTGTTGAGGAGTTCTTTATTCTGTCTTTTAGCCCTCCAGTCAGAGTGGGAGAAGGCATTAAGGGTACTTATGAGTTTTGTAGTAACAAAATTGAAGCAATCTCACAGGATGACTAGTTTCTTGGTGATGAGGTTTCCTCAGAGCATGATGGAGTTCAGTAAAAGAGATGGAAAGCATTGGTAAATAAAATTGTGGACCAATGCAAAATAAAATTCCATCACTGGTCATGTCCAAATATATATAATTCAATCTAGAGAGCTCATTTTTAGTCCTCCATAAAACTGTCTTCCTTGACAGGCTAGAGAATTGCAATGATTCCAAAGTTTCTCTTTATCATCTAAACAAATTTTCCTTTAACTTTTACCTAGAGTAATTTTCCAGATACTTTTTTGAGTCAGACACTGTTTAGTATAGGACTAGATGTAATTATATTCATAATGAATGACCTCTTCTTAGTGATGCACTAGAACTTTGACATGAATTCAAAATTCTAATATTAAAAAGAATATCTTTAATATTAGTTTATATTGAATAAGGAAAAATACCTAATTTACCAAATGTGTTTTGGTGAATATAATGTGCACTGTACTAAATGATTTATATTATAAAAGATTTAACATGTGGGGTATAGCATATGACTGAGATAAAGAAGAGATATTAATGGCCAAAGAAATTTCATAACAGTGATTCAGAGTAATGCAAAAAAAAAGATTAAATGAAATTTGTTTGAAAGTAATTTTTGAAGGATATTTTAAGAGTGAACTCAATGACAACTAGGAAAAAATATTGTATACATATATATGTGTATATATATATATGTGTGTGTGTGTGTTTGTATATATTATATATATATATATATTTACATATGCCTATTACCACAAATGGATGAACTCCTTATTGTAATCCGAGAGGTCATTGAATTTTTCTCTTAACTCCTTCTTTGTTCTTAGAGGTAATGTGAGAAAGGAGAAGTAGTTATAGAGACTGAAAGCTCATGTTGACCATATCCATTAAGAAAACCCCACCTCTTCTCTCCCTTATAGTGTTTTAAATACAGTCAAGAGACATAATTTAATTGATACAATCAAAAAACTTTATTTAACTCTATATAATTTTAATTCATAACCATATAGAGAAAGGGGAAAATCCACAAACTAAGCAAATCAATAAATATTTAAGTGCCCACTACATAGGTAGGCACTGTTTTGAGTTCTGGAGACACAATGGCACAAATTAAATATTCCTTTACCCCGAAGGAAAATGGATTTTGTGGTCAGAAACAAAATATGTGTAAGCATGTATGTGTACATGTGTATATGTGTTCTAAGAAAATATATTGAAGTGTTGCCAGCTTAAGAAATCAGAATAAAAAATCTCATAAAGAAAGTAGCACCAGAACAGAATTTGAACAAAGAAGTCTAAGAATCAAAGGTGATAAGGTTGTAGATTCAAGGTATGGGAACAATCATGGTAAAAATCCATATTTTAGAAATGGAATTTTTCATATGAATAATAGTAAAAAGTGTCAACATGCAAGAAAGAGCATATTATGTATATATAATAAGCCTACAACTTTGTGAGGGGGCAGATTGTGCAGGAATTTAAATAATAAAGAGGAGATCCTATTTAATCCTAATGGTCACAAAGAGTCAATGAAGCTTAATGGATAGAGAATAGTAATATGTTTGAACCTGAATGCAAAGGAAAAAAATTGTATCTGCTAAAGTAGTAAGTCTGTCATTCAATATGAACTTATTGAATACCTTCTTTGTGACTAGGCCAGAAGTATTGAGGAATGAAATGAAGCAGTAGCTAAAAGAGCAATTGATGGTGATCAATAATATAAAATGTTACAGAGATTTCAATAAAGATGATAATTTAGAAAAGTCTATTTTCCCAAATCAACAAATGGTCAAAGTATATGAATAGGCAGTTCTCAGATGAAGAAATCAAAATTATGAATAATCACATAAAAAAGTGTTCTTAATCCCTCCTAATTAGAGAAATGCCCATAAAAACAACTCTGAGGTAACAGTTTACACCTAGCAAATTGGACAATATAGCAGCAAAAGAAAGTGATAAATATTGGAAGGGATGTGGCAAAATTAGGACTCTAATACACTACTAATGGAGTTGTGAATTAATCCAACCATTCTGGAGGTCAATTTGGAATTATGCCCAAAGGGCTTTAAAATATTGCCTGCCCTTTGATCCAACCATACCACTGCTGGGTTTTTACCACACAGAGAGAGATAATAAGGAAAAATATTTGTACAAAAATATTTATAGCCATGCTCTTTGTGGTGGCAAAAAATTGAAAAACGAAAGGGTTTCCATCAATTGGAGAATGGCTGAACAAATTGTGGCATCTGATGGTGATGGAATACTATTATGCTGAAAGAAATGACACAATTGAATATAAAAACTTTTCTACAAGTAGCAATGCAATGATTGAGGAAAATCCAGATGAATTTATAAGAAAGAAAGCTTTCCATATCCAGAGAAAGAACTATCAAAGTAGAAATGTGGAAGAAAAACATATGATCGATCATGTGGTTTGATGGAGATTTGATTGGAGTTTGGGCATTAAAAGATCACCTTATTGCAAATACTAATAATATGTAAACAAGTTTTGAATAATGATACATGTATAACACAGTAAAATTGCTTGTCAGTCCTGGAAGGGTGGAAGGAATAGGGGTGGGAAAATCATGAATCATGTAACCAGGGAGAAATATTCTAAATAAATAAATGTTATAAAAAATTAAAAAAAGAAAATATTGTTAAAGAAAGGAAAAAAGGCTATTATACTTTCAGTTAGGCAACTTTGAATAATAGAACTGATTTAGAACTCTGACTTTTTTATCCATTATCCATCTCAGATTTTATCTGCATATTTTAGAAGCTTGTGAGACACTTTTTGTTCTGTTCTCAGGTAAAGTTTGTTTCAAATAAGCACAGATCAGGAGGTAACTTGTTTATCTATGTCATCAGTACAGGGCCCAACCCTCCAGACTGGGATGCACAAAATTTAACCATCTTACCATAAACCCACCTGTCTAGTCGACTCACCTTTTTTCCCTCTTCTGATCAACATAATTGTTTTAGACATTAAGGTATTTTAACTTTTTCATATATCTCAATAAGACTTCGTAGGAAGCATATTTTTGGCCTGTAATGTAGGACAAGGATCCATTTTATGTCTAATCATGAGGATGCAACCCCCCCGCCCCAAATGATGAAATGGTATTTGAATTCTCCTCCAGTTCTAAATCTGTGGTTCTATGACTAACTGCTGGGCCTTTAAAATGTGAACTGTACTATATAATTACTAAAGTCCCTTTGAAATATGAAGTTGGTATTCTATTTTTCCTGGCATTTAAGGTACAAGTAACCTGGCCCCATCCCACATTTTAATACTTTCCCCCCTTTTCTTCATTCCAAATTCTGGCCAAATAGTATAGGATTTTCACCTTTTAGATGAAATGCACTCTAAATAGATTCTATTCTAAATCCATTATTCTACCATACCTGGTCCCCAGATCAAAGTGTTGTTTTCCTTTTCAAATATTGCCAGAACACTTTCCCAGGATCTTTTCTTTATTTTGCATTTCTTTTGTCATACATTTCTTGCATCATACATTTATTCACCTTGTATCATACTTTCCTGTGTACCTGGTGTATGCTTTCTCTCCTCCCACCCTCTCTGTCCTCCACATAATGTAAAGTCATTGATATTGAATGGTCTATTCCTTTTAACTTTGCATCCCCTGATCTTAGCATATTACCTTACATATAACAGGAACTTTAGGAATATTCATTAAATTAAATTATTAAATATGTATGTGTGCCTGAATATATATCTATATTCATATTTTATTTTATAATGGATTACTCATTTATAATTTTTAGAACTGATTCCTCTGAGGAACTGTTTGGATAGAAAACTAGTTTTATAGCAAACATTACAGTATGTTTTTACATTTTGCTCATTATTTTAAAAATAAGATTTTCAGTCATTTTTTAAATGATCCTTGTCTAGTACTATGAATGACCAAAGTAGTATTGGTAATCATATGGTGATAATTAGATGGAATCACATAATGATGAAATGGAGTTTTTGTTTGTTGTTTGTTTGTTTTTAATGTAAGAGTGAAACATTTGCAGTGGTTTTGAAAGCTACAATTGTAAGGGTTCTTTTTTCCCTTGTGCAGATTTGGTCAAATGATTTCCTTTTTCATTTCTCAGCCTAACCGGAAATTGTGTATATTTGTGTTCATAGAGAATAACATTTAGAGATTCAAATATATTTGTTCAGGATGAACTTTCTTTAAGTAATACTTCTCTACTGAGGTGTTAATTTAGACAGAAAATAATAGCAGGGAGCCTATTAGCTGCTAGTCTTTGCTCTGTAACAGGAGGTTGTCACTTAGGTATTCTTTCAACTTTTGGTCTGATTTCAGCATTCATCACAGTAGGAGCCATGTTCAGCCCCCCTAGGATGTGGGCTACACTTTTTGTCATGCTACTCAGTGTGAATATACCTGAAATGCATCTGGTAGAACTCTTGAAAAATGCTAAGAATATTGGAAGAGGCTAGATTATTAAAGAAACTTTGCCACAAAAGCTTACTTTGCTCCACTTATATTTGTTGCCATCCTACATAAAGGGTATTTTTCAAAATAACCTGAAGATTATCTTTGGCATGGAAAAGGAATTAGTTAATGTACTCTATACAACAGTTGCCTGGAGTTCTTAGAGTTTTCAATTTTCTCAAATGACTGAAACAATTTGCACTTATACCAAGCAATTGTTTCAGGTTGTTAAAGTATTTTGTTGTTAATGTAAAACATTGTTCCCTAGATTCCTTGCTCAAGTTGATCAGTTAGTAGATGCGACTGTCTTTATGCATTCCAGTTGAGATATTAAGTGCTTTCATTAGTTAGCTAATTACCAAAAGAAGTGCTTATTCGGGCTGAATTTTATAATTAAATCATTCCTAAATACTTTCAAAAATAGCACATATTGCTATACACAATGTTAAGTATTCTTCCAAAAGGATCAAGCCTACAGCTATCTTCTCTATTTAACATTAGATGTGATATTATTGTACCACATTGTGCATCTAGTGTAAAATTGGTTTTCCCACACCTCCTGACATTGTAGATATACCCAAGGAACACATATGCTATATATCCATTAATTATACATTATTCGCTAGACCAGTCAATTGTGTGTGTGTGTATGTGAAATGATATTTAGATTTAAATATCCTGATGATAACTTGAACACTATTGGTTAATAATCTAAATATAAACCATATGTATTAAGTGGGATATCTGATAAGAAAGAAACTGTTTAGCAATGAAAAATGAAATGAATTACTATATAACATTAGCTGATTTTGTTCTAATTTAAAGTAAGCTTTTTTTTAATAAAATGGAAGCTATAATAGTCATCATATAATAATATAATTTATTACAAATAAATTATTATAACATATAATTATAAATATAATATATAAATATAATATAAATAATATGCATTATAATATAAAGTTATAAATTTAATTAACCTGAGAAACTGTAGGAAATTTAAAATTATAAACAGATATGAGATATATAACACCATCAATAAATATTAATAATAACTAATAATATTTACATAGTATTTTAAGATTGATAATGCATTTTAAAACTAATATATATCATCATCACTGATTTATACACAATAATCCTGAGAAAGAGCTGATAATTTTTATCCTCATTTTGCAGATGACAAAACTGAGACACTTAGCTAAATTACTTATTCAGGATCCCAAAACTATTGTCAAATGTCATATTTCAATGCAGTTTCGTGATTCCAGGTCAAAGACTCTCTTCACTGAACCAGTTAGCTACTTTAACTTTTAAGCAACTATGGCTTAAAATAATATAAATCTAAATATTTAAATGAAAGACAAATGGAATTATAATTAAATAAAACATATGAATTTGTGTAAAAATATGAAACTCAGTAAAGGTTATCATTTTAACTAGGTCCTAATATTTAACATGCAAACAAAAGCATTAAAAAGGAAAACTTGTCCTTCTCTAAGGTTCACTAAAATAAAGGAAAATGCTCCCTAAGAAAAATAATTATTTGTTTATGGCAAAGATCTCAAATTTTCTAATAACAGATGAAAATCTATTAATATTATCTAGCTCTAAGATATTACAAAGCCTCCTCAGTGATTTTTTTCCTGTTGAGAAAACCCCAAAAGTAGTAGTGAATATTTGGGCATGACAGATATAACTGAACAAATTTATAAATCATAATTGATTTAGCTATTTTCCAATAGGAGAGCACCCCTTAGTCACAAGGTATTGGTTTCCCCCAAAAATATGCTATAAACTTTTTTGTGCACTCCTATCCTTTTGTTCTTTTTAAAATTTCTTTGGATAACCCCAGTCATAAAATTTGGCAAAAGTGTAAATAGCTTTGTCCAGAATGCTTTTATTGACAAAGTTTCAAACTGGTTTCCAGAATGGTTTATTCAACTTACTTATCAAACAATGCATTTGGTTTATCTGTTAAAACATAGCTTGGCCATGTTATGAGGGTAGTAAAGATCACTAATGGGGCCTTGAGCAGGTAACAAGTCTAGCAGGAGTTTGGACTTGGATGTTATGAAGAATGAGCAAACTCAGCTGGGAATGAACTTGATTCAGGTTCAAGTCCAAACTCTAAAAGCTAAGTGCCCAGTGAACTGCTAACTGGTAGGCTCCTTTAAGATGACAGGCAGCCGGCCCCTCCCTGCTGAGGTAACTGCCTCTTATTGGATGATGGCAGACTGGCAGGAAGAGGGTGCTTCAACTTTCTGTCTCAGCTATGGAGATCTGGTTCAACCTCAACTGCTCAGATTTCCCTCTTCTTCCCTATCCTCCTTAACCCTGGTGGTAAGGAATAACCACAAGATTCTCAGGTTATGGCTAAAGGATTTATTGAAACTGGAAAGGAAATAGGCAAGGTAAGAGGGCTTGGTGTTACTAAGCTCTTGCTAAGGTCTTGCTGGGTGATGCTGGCAAAGGTCCTAAGCAGGTCTTGGGAGGCCAAGGGCTGGCTGCCCTCGGCCAAAGCTAAGCTGTCTCTGGTCAAGAGATTGATCAGATCTTCTGGATAATTTAGTTGATAATCAAAATAGTTATTGCTGAGTTGTTCTTAAAGAAGGTCTTAATATCTAGCCTATCCTAAATTCCTACCCACGATCTCCTCCCTCAACCCTCTTCCACTACCACCACCCTGGCCCAGGGGAAGGGGTAGATGAGTGGACAGGGTGAAGTCAGGGGAAAACAGAACCCAGGTTTGGGTTTACAGGGGCTTTTATAGTCTCAGCCCAACTGCCAGCTGACACCTGGCCCATGGTGCATGCCATCAACAACATTCCATTCAGGGTAACTGACAGCTTTGCCTAAACTAATATTGCAATGCAAAACCCTGCATTACACCCAACATTAGTTATTATTTTAGTTTTCTGCTCTTTAACAATTTCTTAATTAAAATGCTAGGACTCAAACTTGCTTTAATTTGAACTTATTTTATTAGTAGTAATTAGAGTATGGTATTGATTATTATTAACATTATTTTGAAATACAAATTATAATTTTTTGAAATATGATCTTTATGGGAGAAATTTATTACAGATTTATTCTGTAATTTATTTTGTTCACCATTAAATATTCCCTTCTAAAGGATAATTTACGCTGTGTGTCCTTAATATTTATTTATTCATGAGCTCTTTTCTCTATAAAATTGTATTATAGGAATGATGAATCAATGGATTTCTATAAGAACAGGAAAAACATACAAGAACTGATGCAGTGTTAAATAAGCAGAACCAGTAAAACATTATACACAGTAATTGAAACATTGTGTGACAATCAAATGTAATTGACTATGCTACTAAAAGTAATGCAACAATGATCCAGGACAGTTCTGAGAGACATAGGAGAAAGATTGCTATCCACATCTAGAGAAAGAACTTTGGGAGTAAAAATCCAGAAGAAAATATATGACATCACTTATCTAAATGGGAATATGATTTGGAGTTTTGGTTTTAAAAGATTACTTCATTAAAAAATGAATAATATGGAAATAGATTTTGAGTGTTAATGTATGTATAACCAGTGAAATTACTTGTCAACTCTGGAAAGGGGGAGGTAAAAGGGGAGGGAGAAAACAAGAATCCTATGACCATGGAAAAAATTTTAAAAATCAAATTAATTTTTTAAAATATTCTTATATACCATTATTATGTAACTGTGGAGACCCTTTTCTTCCTTTCCTCTTTAATATCATCTCCTGTGTTTTCTATTGCTAATTATAGAGATCCAGCTCTATATTTCTGGGGGTTCAAAGTGGCATTTAGTGGTGTTGGATTGAATGAGAACAGTCATACTAAATGTTTAGCTCATAACTGCTCCAACCCCATGGAGTCTTGAGTTTAATATATACTGGTTTCACACAAAGACCACAGAGAAAGAATCACAGCTGTGAAGGGGTTACAAATTATACAAAACCCATTAAAGTCTAAAAAGTAGAGAGATGGGTACAAGGTCAAAGGCCAAATTCCAACCACCAACTAGTAGGAGGTTAATTCTGGGAGCAGAAATGTATTTCATAGATATCCTAAACAAATTGAGTCCTGTACTCTTGATTTACAGGATTGCACCCAGTTAGATAAAGTGTGGAGATGGAAAGCATGGAATCCCTGCAAAGATACAGGGACAGCCTCACTCAGAATTCCAGGGGACCCCCCTGGAGAACTTTGGGTGAGGGGGTAGTTGAGAGGAATTGGCAGTTACTTTGTGGAGGTTGAAGTGAGCAGACACCCTGCTTACTACTCCACACTTGGGGGCTCACTTGAGAGGCCATAGTGGCATAGCCAGTGTGGTTACTATATAAGGATTAGCCTGTTTAATAGGGTTAGTTTATGTCAACTTCAATACAACAAATATTCAGTGATTAGAGAGTAAAGATATTCATTAATAGCAAGACAGACAGTATTAGTTAAGTGTCTCATCCCCTCCTGTGAGGGGGGGAAGGGCAGCTTCAGTCTAACAGTTCACCATTCATTATCCTAAAACCCCCATTAACCTCTCTAGTTTTCCTTGTTATTATTTAATATAAGCTATACTTTCAATATCTGTGCTGGGAATTTATTTGGGGAAATACTCACAACTCAGTCTGGACATCTAGTTTGAATCCTGTCGTCAGGCAGTTTTAAGAAGATCATCTCTGTCCTCAACAGTTATATAGTTATACATCATTTGGGGTTTCAGCCATAACAGAAACTTACCAGAAGAATCTCATTTCTGTCTTCATTACCAACTGAAGCAACAACTGTTAGAGGGGGAGGGGTTTGAGATCCAGGAGTGTTTAGCCCCCTCCTTTCCTCACTGAAGCCTGTCAATCTGAGACTCTTGACTTGAAGCTTTATTTGGCCCTGACACATTTATCTGCTTCTCCAAATTATCTGTTATCATGATCATAACAATAGATATCCTAAACAAATTGAGTCCTGTACTCTTGATTTACAGGATTGCACCCGGTTAAATAGTCTTATCTAGCTTTCTCTGTCTCTGGCCTTGATTATCTAAGTAATATATTTTTTGGAGTTCATGCTTCTTAATTATCAAGGAGAGAAATTTTTAACTCAGTAGCTCCTGGTCTGCTAAGGACTCAAAGCTTTCGAATAAGAATATTAAGAAAAGGTAGGGATCTGAAAAGGAGTCAAAAGAGGAGTCTTAGATTTTTACCTTAGATAACCCATTCTGTCTGTGTCCTGACATGCAGTGCAGAAAAAATCATACACAGTTTTACTTGCCGATGATTTCGTAATGGGATCCAGACAAAATATCTATTACAGACTCCATTTCTCTAAATGACTTCCAATAGCCTCCTGGAGGGGCCAAGTTGTTTTTGGATTAAACAACCTGCTGGTACCAGAGCTTTTCAGGGCTCAGGTTACGAGGACAAACACAAAGACTGCCTCAGCCTGGATTGGTCATGTAGGGAATCCAGATAAGAGGCCCTATCCTGACCCTATTTCTCCAATTGGCCTTCCACAGTTAATGTCTACTGAGATCATTAAAATAGAATGAAAAATTCACAGCTGCTCTCATTTTAACTTTTTTTTTCTGTGAACTTTAATTATATTAGGGTACTAAGAATATATTTTCCTGTATTAATATGTAAAAATGAATCACCCTATGTCCCCTTTCCATTGTCCAAAAATGTGAAATTCTATATTTAGATTTCTATTATTAATGTTAATTCAATTTTAGTCTTTTCATCAGGAATACTTGAAAAGTCTCTATTCCTTTAAAGTTTTACTTCTTCCCCATTATGAATCATGTTTAGATTTGCTGCCTAGTTTATCATTGGTCTTAATATTTTATCTCAGCTTTTAAAAATGAAAGAAATGATGAATCTCATTTCCTTTATGGTGGCAGCTGCTAAGTCTTGTGTAATCCTATTTTTGCTCATTGGAATATGAACTCCTTTTTGCCTGCTAGGAAGATTTTTCTTCCCTGTAGATTTTTAGAATTTATCTATGGTATTTCTGAGTTTTCATTTTGAGATTTCTTTCTGGAGAAAAATAGATTCTTTCTCTTTTCAATTTGCCCTCACTTGTGAGAGTTTGGGATGATTTTACTCTTAAGTTGCTTATCCTTGATTTGTCTTGCAAGTCCACTAGTTTTAATTTTATGTTTCTTAGATTCCTTTCTTTTTTATTTATAAATTTTGGAAGATTTTCTTGTGTTATTTCTTTTTAATCATTGAGTAAATTTTCTCTCTGGAAAATTTTAATTTTCAAGGCATTCATTCAGTTGTTGAGTAAGATATTCCATTATCTGAGTGTCAATTTTCCTTTCCATTCTTTGCTTTCTAATTTTCCATTTTGTATATTTTGTTTCTTTTCTTCACGGTACATCTGTGGTAAAGCGCTTTTTTCTCTGAAGGTTCATTTTTTATCTTTGATTTATGATGAAGTTACTATTTTCCTAGTGGTTACAAATTAGACATCTCAGGGAGTAGCTGGGTGGCTCAGTGGATTGAAAGTCAGGGCCAAAGATGTAAGCTCCTGGGTTCAAATCTGGCCTCAGACACTTTCTAGTTGTGTGATCACTGGCAAGTCACTTAACCCCCATTTCCCAGCCTTTACTGCTCTTCTGCCTTAGAATCAATGCGTAATATTGATTCTAAGACAAAAGTAAAGGTATACAAAAAAATTTTTAATTAGACATCTGACAAATGAAGTATTTCTTCTTAATATTCAGAATTTCACTAGATTAGTTCTTGCTTCTAGAAGAAATATGAATGAGTTTAATTCTGAATAGGATGGAATGATCATTTTGGTGTTGTCTTCTGTGGGCTACAATAGCATTGTAGTTCCCTTCTTCTAGGGAGTCCTGGGAGATACATGGAGAAAAATAAATAGGGACAAAAAGGAGCACACCTTCTTTTCAGCAGCACATGGAATATTCACAAAGATTGGCCATGTACTAGGGAATAAAAACATGGCAAACAAATGCAAAAAATAGAAATAATAAATGGAACCTTATCAAATCATAATGCAATTAAAATAGTTATTAATAAGAATGCATGGAGAGGCAAACCAAAAACTAATTGAAAATTAAATAATATGATTCTCCAAAATAAGTTGGTGAAAGAACAAATCATAGAAATAATTAATAATTTCACTAAAGACAATGAAAATGATGAGACTTCTTACCAAAACATATGGGATGTAGCTGAAGCAGTTCTAAGAGGAAAATTAAAATCACTGAGTGCATAGATTAACAAATTAATGAGGGCAGAGATTAATGAATTTGGTATGCAACTTAAAAACCTAGAAAATGAACAAATCAAAAATCTCCAGATGAAAACTAAATTGGAAATACTAAAAATCAAAGGAGAAATTAATAAAATTGAAAGTAAAAGAACTATTGAATTACTAAATAAGACTAGAAGCTGGTACTTTGAAAAAAACAGATAAAATAGACAAAGTACTGGGCAATCTAATAAAAAAAGGAAAAAGGAAACCAAATTAACAGTATCAAAGATAAAAAAGGGAGACCTCACCTGTAATGAAGAGGAAATTAAGGCAATTATTAAAAACTATTTTGCTCAGTTATATGGCAATAAATTTAGCAATCTAGGTGATATGGATGAATATTGACAAAAATATAAATTGCCTATATTAACATCAGAAGAAGTAGAATACTTAAATAATCCAATATCAGAAAAAGAAATTGAACAAGCCATCAAAGAACTCCCTAAGAAAAAATCCCCAGGGCTTGATGGATTCACAAGCGAATTCTATCAAACATTCAAAGAACAACTAATCCCAATACTATACAAATTATTTGACATAATAAGCAAAGAAGGAGTCCTACCAAATTCCTTTCATGACACAAATATGGTACTGATTCCAAAGCCAGGCAGACCAAAAATAGAGAAAGAAAACTACATATCAGTCTTCCTAATGAACATAGATGCAAAAATCTTAAATAGAATACTAGCAAAAAGACTCCAGGGGGGGCAGCTGGGTAGCTCAGTAGACTGAGAACCAGACCTAGAGATGGGAGGTCTTAGGTTCAAATCTGGCCTCAGACACTTCCCAGCTGTGTGACCCTGGGCAAGTCACTTGACCCCCATTGCCTACCCTTACCACTCTTCTGTCTTGGAGCCAATACACAGTGTTGACTTCAAGACAGAAGGTAAGGGTTTAAAAAAAAAAAGACTCCAGGAAGTGAGAAAGAGGGTTATCCATCATGATCAGGTGGGATTTATACCATAAATGCAAGGATAGTTCTAGGGAGTCCTAAGATAATTCCATTCAGGATGTTTTTTTTTTTTTTTTTTTTTTTGCCAAGGTGTTCTGTCTTGTCACTATGACCAATATGATCATTTCCTTCCTTTGCTACTGTGTTCAGTAGTTATTTTCACTGATTCTTACCATAAATGTAAGATACTGCCTTTCTACCAAAGTTTGACTCTTTTCACTAGTGATATTCCAGAACCTGTCTTAAAATCTCAATGTTGCTCTGTGCAAGATGTTTTCTGATTCTTATAGTGTGACTTGACTGGCTTCAAACTTTCTTAAAATATTAACTGAACCTTGGTAAAAATATATTCCACTCTCTCAAGACATGTGCTTAGGTACCCAGAAATGGATTATTAAGAGAGGCTTTAGCTCTACTGGACTTGGATAATGAAGGTTTCAACTAGGGAATATACAGATTTCTTTTTATTTTTTTCTCAGATATTTTTATTTTGAATATTTTCCCATAATTATAAATTTCATGCTCTTTCCTTCTCCCCAAAACTCCCTTAACCCCCCTTAGGCAATGCACAATTCCACTGGGTTTTACATGTATCATTGATCAAGATCTAATTTTATATATTATTGGTGGTTGGACTAGAGTTATCATTTAATATCTACATCCCCAATAATATCCCCATCGGCTCATGTGTTCAAGCATTGTTTTTCTTCTGTGTTTCTCTTTCCACAGTTCTTCATCTGAATGTGGATACTTTTCTTTCTCATAAGTCCCTAATCCTTGCTCTGGATCCTTGCATTGCTGCTAATACAGAAGTCCTTTATGTTTGATTGTACCACAGTGTATCAGTTTCTGTGTACAATGTTCTCCTGGATCTGCTCCTTTCACTCTGCATCAATTTATGGAGGTCATTCCAGTTCACATGGAATTCCTCCAGTTCATTATTCCTTTGAGCACAATAGTATTCCATTATCAACAGATACCACAATTTGTTCAGCCATTCCCCAATGGAAGGATATTATATCATTTTCCAAATTTTTGCCACCACAAAGAGCATGGCTATAAATATTTTTGTACAAGACTTCTTCCCTATGATCTTTTTGGGGTATAATCCAAGCAGTACTGTGGCTAGATCAAAAGGTAGATAGTCTTTGAAAGCCCTTTGAGTATAGTTCCAAATTGCCATCCAGAATGGTTGGATCAGTTCACAATTCCACCAGCAATACATTAATGTTGGAATTTTACCATATCCCGTCCAATATTTATTACTCTACCTTGTTGTTATTTTAGCCAATCTTCTAGGTGTGAGGTGATACCTCAGAGTTGTTTTGATTTGCATTTCTCTAATTATTAGAGATTTAAAACACTTTCTCATGTGCTTATTGATAGTTTTGATTTCTTTATCTGAAAATTGCCTATTCATGTCCCTTGCCCATTTATTGATTCGGGGACAGTCTAATTTTTTTTTGTACAATTGATTTAGCACCTTGTATATTTGAGTAATTAGAACTTTGTCTGAGATTTTTGTTATAAAGATTTTTCCCAGTTTGTTGCTTCCCTTCTAATTTTGGTAGCAATGGTTTTGTCTATACAAAAACTTTTTAGTTTGATGTAGTCAAAATTATTTATTTTACATTTTGTGATTTTTTTCTAACTCTAGCTTAGTTTTAAAATCTTTCCTTTCCCACAGATTTGACAAGTATACTATTCTGTGTTCACCTAATTAACTTATAGTTTCCATCTTTATTTTCAAGTCATTCACCCATTCTGAGTTTGTCTTGGTAAAGGGTGTGAGATGTTGTTCTAGACCAATCTCTCCCATATTGTTTTCCAATTTTCTCAGCAGTTTTTGTCATATAATGGGTTTTTTTTCTCAAAAGCTGGGTTCTTTGAGTTTACCGAAGGCTCTTTTGCTGAGGTATCTTACCCCTAGTCTATTCCACTGATCCTGCTTTCTGTCTCTTCGCCAGTACCATATTGCTTGCTGACTATCGTTTTATAGTACAATTTAAGATCTGGTACTGCTAGGCCATATTTTTTTTTCATTATTTCCCTTGATATTCTTGGTCTTTTGTTCTTCCAAATGAACATTGTTATAGTTTTTTTTCTAATTCAGTAAAAAAAAGTTTTTGGTAGTTTGATAGATATAGCACTAAATAGGTAAATTAATTTGGGTAGGATGGACATTTTTATTATGTTAGCTCATCCTACCCATGAGTATTCAATGTTCTTCAAATTGTTTAGATCTAGTTTTAATTGTGTGGAAAGGGTTTCATAGTTGTGTTTGTATAATTCCTGTGTTTGTCTTGGCAGATAGATTCCTAAGTAATTTATTTTGTCTAGGGTGATTTTAAATAGAATGTCTCTTTCTAAGTCTTCCTGCTGTGATGTGTTGGAAATATATAGAAATGCTGATGACTTATATGCTTTTATTTTTTATCCTGCAACTTTGCTATAGTTGTTGATTATTTCCACTAACTTTTTATTTGATTCTCTAGGATTTTTTAAGTAGATCATCATATCATCTGCAAAGAGTGATAGCTTGGTCTCCTCATTGCCAATTTTAATACCTTCAATTTCTTTTTCTTCTCTAATTGCTACTGCTAGTGTTTCCAGTACAATGTTAAATAATGGAGGTGACAATGGGCATTGTTTTTTCACTCCGGATCTTATTGGTAATGCTTCTAATTTATCCCCATTTCAGATGATGTTTGTTGATGGTTTAGATATATGCCATTTATTATTTTAGGAAAGGCCCTTTTATTCCTGTTATAAAAATAAATGTAGATGTTGTAGATGGAGAGGGAGGATGAACTGAACTGGATACTACCACTGGTAATTGTGTGACAACAGAGTTAGCCCAGAAAGGTGCCTAGGGCAAGATCAACTGAGGCTTGCCCTAGTTAGATGATATGACACCTCCCTCCTTTATAACAGTGCCCAGGCAGGATCCTTCAGGTCATTGGATGATATCCCTTCAGGTCCCACCTGGGGTAGATTGATAGTGTATAATGGGCTCTATTAGCTTGGTAACGGTTTGTTTCTGACTGCATATCTCCCTTCCCAGAGAAGCTATAAGTAACCACTTCAGGAAGGTACTTAAAAGGCTTTAATTGTATTTAACAAAGATGGGGTATTGGGATTGGATAGAGGGATTGGGAAACCCTATCTAATTGGATAATGATAAACCCTCAGATCTGTAGGCAAGTATTGAATCAGGATGGTTAGCTCCTCTGGTCCAGCCTGGCCACAGCCAAACCAGAGTAGCCAAACTGCTCCTTGATGTTTCAGCTTCTTCTTCTTTTGCTAGATGATATGCCTAAACAGTCTTTGGGATATCTACCCTTTCCACCCTCTTCTTCTTCTCCTGCCCTATTCCCGGATCCCTCCCTGGCCCTGGGGAACCTAGATAACTATAGATGATTGATTTCCTAATATATAGGGGCAGTAGAATCAGAAGAGTGATGGCCTGGGTACAGGTTGATGATGTTATCAGGAACAAGACAGGAGAATCTTGCAAGGTTGAGCCCAGCAAGTCTCAATCCCAAAAGACCAGGATCCATAGATCTCAGGTCTCAGGGAAGGAAAGGAACCCTCAGCCAGGGCTGCCAGGGTGTTTTATACCCCCTGGGCCAACTGCTCTCTCCCCTGTCCTCACGGCCCTCTGGGAACATTCAGATATCCAACGGACCCACTTGTCTATCAACAGTGTGGATTCTTGGCTCCCAGAGATTCAATATAACATTCCTAAACTTTCTAGAATTTTCAGTAGGAATGGGTATTGTGTTTTGTCAAAGGCTTTTTCGGCATCTATTGTGATAATCATGTGGTTTTTGTTGGTTTGCTTGTTGATATGGTCAATTATATGGATGGTTTTCCTAATGTTGAACCATCCTTGCATTCCCTGTATAACTCTCACCTGATCATAATGAATAGCCCTCATGATCACTTGCTGGAGTCTTTTTGCTAGTATTCTATTTAAGATTTTTCCATCTATGTTCATTGGGAAGATTGGTCTGTAGTTTTCTTTCTCTGTTTGTGATCTACCTGACTTTAGGATCAGTACCATTTTAGTGTCATAAAAGGAATTTGGCAGGACTTCTTCTTTGCTTATTGTGTCAAATAGTTTGTACAGTATTGGAATTAGTTGTTCTTTGAAGGTTTGATAGAATTCACTTGTGAATCCATCTGGTCCTGGGGATTTTTTCTTAGGGAGTTCTTTGATGGCTTGTTCAATTTCTTTTTCTAATATGGGATTAAGCATTCTATTTCTTCTGCTGTTAATCTAGGCAATTTATATTTTTTGTCAATATTCATCCATATCACCTAGATTACTATATTTATTGCCATATAATTGAGCAAAATAGTTTTTAATGATTGCCTTGATTTCCTCTTCATTAGAGGTGAGATCTCCCTTTTGATCTTTGATACTGATAATTTGGTTTTCTTTCCTTTTTTAAATTAAATTGGCCAGTTCTTTGCCAATTTTATTTATTTTTTTAAAGTACCAGCTTCTAGTCTTATTTATTAATTCAATAGTTCTTTTGCTTTCAATTTTATTGATTTCTCCTTTGATTTTTATAATCTCTAATTTAGTTTTTAGGTGGGATTTTAAATTTTTTCCCTTTCTAGTTTTTTTATTTGCATGCCCCGTTCATTGATATTTGCCTTCTCTAATTTGTTATTATATGTACTCAATGATATAAATTTCCCTGAGTATTGCTTTAGCTGCATCCCATAGATTTTGGTTGGATGTCTCATCATCGTCATTCTATTCAATGAAATTATAAATTGTTTCTATGATTTGTTCTTTAACTATCTGATTTTGGAGAATCATATTATTTAATTTCCAATTAGTTTTTGATTTGCCTGTCCATGTGCCCTTACTGATTATTATTTTTATTGCATTATGATCTAAAATGGTTACATTTATTAATACAAAAATTTCTAAGGAGACTCTAGGACCTCAGCATTTTCTAGACTGATTTATACTAGTTTCTCTTAATAGGAAGGAATTTGGGGAAAAGTTAAAGGGCCATAGTGGAGAGACAGAAGTTTGATGGAATGCAAGAAACCAAGAAGTACAGGAGGAGATCTCAGAATCTTGAGGAAGGTTTCTGAGTTGGCTAAAATCAATGAAGGAGAGAATGGGGGACCAAGGAGAAGTAAACAGCTCATGAACTAAGCTCTCTCCTGATCCTGTTTGAACCCTACCCAAATCATCTAATTTGAGACCTGTTATCCCTCTTTGATCCCAGACATGACAGTGACCTCTCAAGAGAAACTATCAGAGCAACAGTGACTGGGACTTCTGAGTTACTTTAGTGGGCTTTGCCAACACCTGAGTGACTAGGTCACTCCTGGCTCCAGCTCCTGATTCAATAACTATCTCTGGTTTTTGTTAAAGACTATACTTATATGGGCTTAGCCTAGGGTAGCTAGATAGGACTGTGGGAATTTAGGCAGAGAGGGAGTCAGTATAGCCCCAAAATTGTTGGGGACCAAAGCTACCTTTTTCAAGGTCAATGGTCTGGGAAAGGTAGAATTTTATTAGTGATAGGGAATCTCCTAGCCCTTCACCCTTACCTTATCCAAATTATCACCAATAATAAACCTGTTACTGTTTGAAATCTAGAGTCAGATTGCATTTCTAAGATTCTTAGGACAGAGCATAACCATCTTGCTCTCTGTGCCAAGGAAGATTCATCAACATCAGACTTGGGTTCACCAACTTCATTTACAAGTCAAAGTACCATCTTATACTCTGCTGAATCATCAAGATAAACTTTCTTGGGCAGCTGGGTAGCTCAGTGGATTGAGAATCAGGACTAGAGATGGGAGGTCCTAGGTTCAAATCTGGTCTCAGACATTTTCCAGCTGTGTGACCCTGAGCAAGTCACTTGACCCCCATTGCCTACCCTTACCACTCTTCTAACTAGGAGCCAATACACAGAAGTTAAGGGTTTAAAATGAAAAATAATAATAAATAATAATAATAATAAAATTAAAAATAATAATAAAGATAAACTGTATTTAATTTAGTAAGAGGCAAACATCTCTAAACCTAAATGGATTTTTTGCAGGGGACCCAAGTTCTTGCTAATCTGACATTTTTTCCTCCAATTTTTCAAAAAAAAAATATTTACTTAATTAATTAATTTAGAATATTGTTCCAAGATTCATGTTCTTTCTCTGCCCCCTCCTGGAGCTGATGAGCAATTCCACTGAATTTTGTGTGTATCATGGTTCAAAATCTTTTTTCTATATTATTAATATTTGCATTAGAGAAATCATTTAAAGTCCAAATCCCCAATCATATCTCAATCGAACTTTGTGATCAATCACATGTTTTTCTTCTGTGTTTTTACTCCCACAGTTCTTTCTCTGGACTTGGATAGCGTTCTTTCTCATAAGTTCCTCAGAATTCTCCTGGATCATTGCATTGCTGCTAGTAGAAAACATCACTATGCTTCATTGTGCCAAAGTGTTTCCGTCTCTGTTCAGTGTTCTCCTGGATCTGCTCCTTACACATTAATTCCTGGAGATCTTTCCAGTTCACATGGAATTCCTCCTGCTCATTATGCCTTTTAGCACAATAGTATTCCATTACCAAGAGATACCACAATTTTTTCAACCATTCCCCAATAGAGGGATACCTCCTCATTTTCCAGTTTTTTGCCTCTACAAGAAGCAGTGCTATACATATTTTTGTGCACGTATTTTCCCCTTATGTATCTTTAGATTACAAAAGCAGCAGTGAAATGGCTGCATCAAAGAGCAGGCATTCTTTTTAAGCCCTTTGTGCATATTTACAAATTGCCTTCCAAAATGATTGGATCAATTCACAACTCCACCAGCAATGCATTAATGTCTCAATCTTGCCACATCCCCTCCAACATTTATTACTTTCCTTTGCTGTAATATTGGCCAATCTGCTAGGTGTGAAGTGGCACCTAAAAGTTGTTTCATCTGCATTTCTCCAATTATGAGAGATTTAGAACATTTTTTCATGCACTTATAGATAATTTTAATTTCTTTATCTGAAAACTACCCTCCCTTGCCCATTTATCATTTGGGGAATGGCTTGAATTTTTAAAAAATAGCTCCTGATAAATTTAAGAAATTAGACCTTTGTCAGAGGTTTTTGTTATAAAGATTTTTTCCCCAATTTGTTGCTTACCTACTTTTGGTTTCATTGGTTTTGTTTGGACAAAACCTTTATCAATTTAATGTAATCAAAATTATTCATTTAACATTGTGTAATATTCTCTATCTCTTGCTTGGTCTTAAATTATTTTCTTTCCCATAGATCTGATAGGTATACCATTCAGTGTTATCCTAATTTGTTTATGATTTTCTGCTTTTACATTTAAGTCATTTACCCACTCTGAATTAATCTTGGTATAGAGTGTGAGATGTTTATCTAAACTTAATCTCTCCCATTCTGTTTTCCAATTTTCCCAGCAGTTTTTTTTTAATCAAATAGTGTGTTCTTGTCCCAAAAGTTAGGATCTTTGAGCTTATTGTACACTATCTTGCTGAGGTCATTTACCACAAGTCTATTTCATTAATCCCCCTTCTGTCTCTTAGCCAGTACCATATTGTTCTGATGATCATGGCTTTATAGTACAGTTTAAGATCTGGTACTGCTAGCCCCGAATCCTTCACATTTTTTTTCTGTTAGTTTGTTTGTTATACTTGATCTTTTATTTTTCCAAATGAACTTTGTCATAATTTTTTTCTAATTCTACAAAAAAGTTTCTTGGTAGTTTGATAGGCATGGCACTGAATAAATAATTACTTTGTGTACAATTGTTATTTTTATTATATTAGTTTATCCTACCCATAAGCAATTAATGATTTCTAGTTATTTATATCTAGTTTTAATTGTGTGAAAAATGTTTGCAGTTGAGTTCATATAATTCCTCTGTCTTGGCAAATAGAATCTTAATTATTTAATATTGTCAAGATGATTTTAAATGGAATTTCTCTAACGCCTTCTAACTCTAACATCAAATTATCTGCAAAGAATGAAATTCTTGTTCCCTCATTGCCTGCCTACTTTAATCCCTTCAATTCCTTTTTCTTCTCTAATTGCTCATGCTAGTGTTTCTAGAACAATGTTAAATAATTGAGGTGATAATGGGCATCCTTGCTATACTCCTGATGTTATTGGGAGGACTTCTAACTTATCCCCATTACAGAGCATGCTTGCTGATGGTTTTAAATACATACTGTTGATTATTTTTAGGAAAGACTCATCTATTCCTATACTTTCTAGTGCTTTCAATGGAAATGAGGTTGTATTTTGTCAAAGGCTTTTTCTGCATCTATCGAGATAATAATGTGATTTCTATTGGTTTAATTGTTGATATAGTCAGTTATATGAATGGTTTTCCTAACATTAAATCAGCCCTGCATTCTTGGTATAAACTGTACCTTATCATAGTGAATAATCCTTGTGATCACTTGATGGAGTCCTTTTGCTAGCATTCTATTTAAGATTCTTACATCTATGTTAATTAAGTAGATTGGTCTGTAGTTTTCTTTCTCTGTTTTTGTTTTTTTTCTGGTCTGCCTGGCTTTGGAATCAGTACCATATTTGTGTCATGAAAGAAATTTGATAAAACTCCTTCTTTGCTTATTTTGTCAAATTGTTTGTTTAGTATTGGGATTAATTGTTTGTTAAATGTTTGTTAGAATTCACTTTTGAATCTATCTGGTCCTATGGATTTTTTCTTAGGGAGTTCTTTGATGGCTGAAAGCTGTGACAAGGCTGCCCTTCTCTCTGCCCCTCTCCTCTAGCTGACTCCCTAGCTGTGGTCAGGGTCTTGAACCTTGAATAGTTGTCGTAGCAAGGCACTCCTTCCAGGATGGAGCCCTTGCCCTAGATCTCACCAATTCAGCCTTCCCTGAGTACCTTTTAAGTTAAATTGAGCAGAAGGGTCTCCGAGCTCTGTACTATTTTTTTATTTAGTTTTCTGTCTCCCTTGACGGACTTTGTTTATAATTGGTGTGGAAGGATTTTTCAAGGAAGAATTGACTTTTGGTGCTTCTAAGCCTCCATCTTGACTTCACCTTTTTCCTCCAATTTTTCAGAAAGATCACTAATAGTGTTACTCAACAGTTTCATTAATCAAACACATTAAATCATAATTTTAGAAGTGAGGAGATTTAAATGTTATTTATTCTAAATCTCCTTTTTTAGTGATGAGGAGCTAAGATCAACAGACACCAAGTCAGTTGCCAATAATCATATAGGTAATAAATGATACAGGCAAGATGTGAACCCAATTCCTCTAATTCTAAGTAAGAATTTTGTTTTTCTCCTTAATGAAATGTCCTGGAATTTTCTTTATACATATATAGAAAGAATCCTGATGTGCTCTATTCTGTATTTTCATTTAAATTAGACTTCCCTTTTGATCTCAAATAGGCAAATATAACACATAGATGTGGGTTTGGAAGGGAACTTAGAGATCATCTATTCCAAGCCTCTCATTTTAAAAATGAAGATTCCAGGGCACAGAGATAACTCAACCACAATTACATAATACATGCCAAAAGTCCTGGTTAAGGATATTGTTGTCTTTTTTTCAAGGGTCCTTGATATAAAAGACAATAGTCAAATCAAACCTAGACATTTTTTTCTTTCAATGATCTATTTTTAATTGCACATCTACCGTGAGCTATGATCTACCAATTATTTCATCCATGTTATTACCCTATTATGGATTTTAAAATAAAGCAATGTGAAACATTTTAAATTATCAATTAGAGAATAATCAAAGGATTACTCTAACCTTTGGAGGTCCATTCAGATCTAGTGCATAAATCTCTCAAAGAGTTACTTGAATGGCAGTCATGAGTAGAGATGGAAGTATTTTTTGTTTTGTTGCTGTTTTTGCCCCTACCACTACATTTATATTCATCACTGAAATGATACATTTATTCTTTACTATAGCATCTAGCTATAAAATCAACTATCTATCATGGCCAAACCTGTTGGTAACACACATTTTGAACAACCAGATTCACTAAAAAATGTGAGTGGGCCAAACTCCATTAAAGTTATATTCAATTGTTTTACCTCTCCATAGAGATCTTTATCACTACAATCGCTTTACCCTACAGTAACTGAGAAGTCTATATTAGTCTTAAAGGTTGAAATAGAGAAGATCTATATTAAAATGCAAATTATATCAGTGGGAGCTAACAAATTATACCTTTATTAGCTATGAATACCTTTCCTTGAATCCATTTATTACTTAAGCACTACTGCTCCCAAACAGGTTCCTAAGGGACTGGAATTAGAAAGGGTTGCTTCAGCAGTAAAATGCTAGAATTATAGTGAAGATGATTATCATCATCATTACCATCTTAAAACATTACCTCGGGGGTAGTATCATATGAGAGATTTTAGGAAGCCTTGGGACCACATAAGGTGATCCTAAAATGGAGAAATTAAAAAAGAAAGACAAATGGGCATCCTCATGATTTTGCTCAAGTCGAATGAGTTCAATAAGAGACTGATTTCCCTTTTCATCCATCTTCACATTTGTCAAACCTAAGGAAATAAAAAAATTCTCAAATGTAAAAAAAATAAAATAAACTCAAGAAATCACAGTAAATCTTTAGTCCATTGAAAATATATGAAAAGAACTCATATAACTGATAATGTTATTGTAGTTTTTCCCATCAACTTTCTAGAAACAAGCATTTAATTTTAATATTAGGGATTCATGGTTGTTTTAGGAGCACAGAGAAATTTGAAAGAGAGCTTTTTTATTGGAACAATTTAGTTCCAAAAAGTTCAATAACTAAACTTTAGAAACTGGTAATAGAAAATTTCTGATTCTCCCAGTTGCTGGATCATTGAGGATTGATAGATTTAGAAAGAGTCGTTGCACAGTGGTAGGAATTGTTCAACAATTTCAACAACTAGAGATTCTATTTTCTTCCCCCTTCAAAAGAAGGGATAACAAAACAGCAAAAAAAGCCTTGTTTGCCATGGCTATAGAAATGACTAATATGCATGTCCCCTCTCACTAAGATTCAATTACCTTTAATCCAAAGAAAGACATTTTTGATTTACCAAGGTATAAATGAAATCAGTCATGAAACAGGCAGAGATTCTTGTGTGTTCCTAGCCCTGCTTCAAGATGAAAACAAGCAACCAGATTGAAGGTATGAGGTTCACTCTGTATTGAAATTTTTCTCTCTGTAATTTAGGACTAAACCATTTTCCCTCACCCCATATCTAACAGAGTTGAAAATTAAATGAATTTCAAGTGAAGTCAAGGGAAGTCATTCCATATTCATGACCTAGTGCCCATCATGCAGAAACAGGAGTATTTAAATTAAGATGTTGAAGAATGTAATAGAGAACTAGATTACTGATTTGTGAAAGGTGATCCTACTGCCTGAAAAAAACATGGGCAAATCATGTTTAGTCAGACTCTGATCTTCATACTGATATCTCAATAAGGAACAGCACATACCTAAATTATAGGCCATTATTTAAAAAAATTCAGCCTGAAATATGAGAAAATATGTAATTAAACCATGTCAGACAATTTATTTTAATTGCATTCACCCTTTACAGTTTATAAATAACTATCCCTGAAATGCTACTTTAATTTTAATTTGAAAGCAGTGAGCATACAGTCTTAAAAAAGGCATCCACTTCATCTGCGTTATTAACAGCTCAGTGATTTTATTTTTCTTCTAATTTAAAAAAAATATCCACACATACATAAAGCAAGCAACTTCATTTCATAATTTCTTTCAAAGAATATAATTTGAAAAGATTTGTACATCCTAATAGTTTCCATACCTTTCAATGGAGATTAAGGCAATGTCTATGTTTGATGACAAACTTGAATTAAACTGTATTGTGCCTAATGTAAAATAAAAATGCTCAACATCCATCTACATGTCATCTGAATTGGATAAAACAGCTTGACTTTCTTTTTGTATTCTCAAGGATGAGTGCTGTATTTGCCATGTAGTAAGGACTTAATATATGAATGATTCATTCATTTATTTTATTGTCATTGTATTTTATATGTATCCTCTCATTTGGTCTTCAAAACAAATACATAATTTCTAACATTCCTATTTTACAGATGACAATGCTTGAAGCCAGGCAAGATTTTGTGTCTCTCCTTGGGTCATAGAATTATGTATGAAGTGGAATTCAGAAATGTCTTCTTGACAATGTCAACAGTCTTTCTGTCGAATCACCTGGCTGCCATGACTATAAGATTTATCAGGATTCAGAATCAGATTTTGTCTTTGTATGGTTATTTGTTGAATGGTGCTTAATAAGTGATTATTGGCTTTATTATATTAAAGCCTGATAATAGAGAATTAGAGGCACCATTTTAATCTCACTCATTTAAGTCTGTTGAATATGATTCTCAGTGACTTCTAGGAATGGGATATTTGGTCTTAAGCTTCATTTATAGGAAATCCTCAGTTAAAACCAAAAATTGACTACAGTATTCCCATTACTTCAATATGTTGAATATCTAGGAATTTCATGAAGGTGAGGCAATTTCAAACTAAAGAAAACTTATTGTTCACATAAGATACAACATGGTCTAATGCTCTAATATAGAGTAGATGGGTTTTTGAGATAATTCAACTTCTCCAATAGGAGGGATGAGGTATTTATATTTCCAAAAATGCAACCAATTGAAGTCACTTTTCATAGTGAATTTTCAGAGAGTAATACATATTTATCTGGCATGTACTCACCTTCACCTAAGAAGCTAAGTAGAGAAGAAAGTCTTTACTGATCCCCAAAAGACATTGCCATTAATTGTTCCAGTTTTATCTCTACTGAAATAATTTTCTGCTTAATATGTAAACTCTCATTAATTTAGACTACAAACTGCTTTAGGGAAGGCACTGTTTGTAAAGTATTTGTATTCTTAGAATCTAACACAAAGAATATGCTTCCTAAATATTTATTGGATATAATTGGAGAGAAGAAAAGATAAATTGAAGAAATTATGAATACAACAAGCTTCTGGAGAAGACTGAAATTATGGAATTAAACTGTCTTGTGCCAAATGTGAAATAAAAATGTTCAACATCCATCTACATGTCATCTGGACTGCATAAAATAGATTGATTAAGGAAAGAGAAAATGGTTGTGAAGCCAACAATGGAAGGGATAGCCTAGATAATGTCCATGTTTTTCCCTGACATTGGAACAAAGAAGAGTATGGGTGAAAATAGAGAGTGCATTTTAAATATGGATTAGGAAACTTAGAACTATAGTTTCAATGAACCTTTGAGACCAAAACATTTATACAGATTATTGGAGAGAGTTACTAGAGAAGAACTGGGAGGAGTCCATATTGAAGAGAAGGGAAGCAGAAAAGGATAGATAGAACAATCCATTCATATTTCACTATAAAATAAATATACTTTCCTATTATGATTTTATTTGTTTACAGACTATATCAATGCAATTTCTTAGTATTCATTTTCTAATATTTTAAACCCATGTTCTCTCTTTCCCACCTTTCCCCTAGTTAATCTATTTTGGATACATGACTAATAATAATATTATGTTACATTATTTGAAATAATACAAATCTAAATGAATTTCATGATAAATATTGGAATATATTTTTGGATAATTAGAATACTATATTTTGTCTTTCCATAACACAAAATTTATTTAACACTAAAAGTTTGGTAATAAAATAGATATTTATATGAACTTATCAGTGAATCTGCATAACATTTTTATTGATTGTATTATTTTAAAATTACATATACACACACTCATACTTTGCTACTATCAATTTTAGGGAAAAACTTATTCTTCTGATTTTCCATAACCCCTCATATTCCTGTTCCTCTTCTTCATTATCCCCATTTTGCAGATGAATTCCCTAGTTTTACACATAAAATAAGTATATTCAGGACAATTTACATTTGATTTCTGAGTTCAAGTCCACAAGCTGAAGTTTATGACCAAGTACTTAGTAAAGAAGAAGTTCATTGTTAGTCTTTTAAAAAAATAGATTAGTTATAGTATTATATTTTAATGTTTACTAGCTCAATGAATAAGAAGTTTATATGTTTGTAATATGTGCTATTTTTAAAGATTTACAGAATAATTTGTCAGACTATTTATCTGTTCCTATTTTTCCATTTATCTATCTATGGATCAATCAATCAATCTTTCTTCTGTTGTTAAACCTCAAAAATGTTGGAAAGATTACACTTACTAACGATTTTCTTAAGGATGCTTCAGCATTTCTCTTAATTTTTTTCACTTTGATTTATAAAATTAGAACTGTAATTATTATATTGTTCCCTAAATTCAATGTAATAACATTTTAAAGTTTTTCCTTATTAGTTTTCTAAATATTACAAAGAATTGGTAAGGTTAGGTTTTAGAACCAAAACATATTTTATGTTCTCTATCTGAAGTATTTTTCTAAGGAATATAAGTATAATTCAATATAGATTTTTGTCTACTGTAGTCTTCATCCTTATTTATTCCTTTTTTATAATTCTCTAGCTCATTATTATTATTACAACCTTAAAATGATAGTAGTACTGGAAAATATTTCATTGTATGCTTGTTTTACCAACGAAGAATTAGTAGTGTAAAATCAATCCAAGTTACTTAAGAGATCTTGTTACTTGATAATATTTCCTGTTCTCCCAAGTCAAGATGTTCAGCAATCAGAAAGAATTGATAGAGACAGAGATGAACTAAATAAGGTCATCAATCATTTATTTACCCAAACAAGAAAATATTTCTATATTAGCCAGGAATTTTTAAACTAACGAAACTTTTATGCTTATTTGTTTATATTCACCATTTTTCAAATATTTAATGCCAAAATAATCCACATGCCTGAAATTTTCTGAATTATATAAAAATAGCATTGTGTTATTTAAAAAATATATATTTAATGAATCTGACCTTGGGGTGCCCATTTAAAAAAAAAATCCAAGACATAGTTACTCTCTGCTCTTGAAAATGTTGTTCTGATATAGAATATCTATTTAAATAGACCTCTCTGCAATATGAATCTCACAATGATAATGGGTACTTCCTGAGATCATGAAAGCTTTGAAAGGCTGTAGGGATCATGTAAGATGCTTGGTGTTCACAATTTTATTTTTAAAAAGATATTTTTAGTATTCCCCTTTGACAGAAATACTTTTATTGTACTCACATGGACTAACATATATTAATTAAAACAAAAAGAGAAGAAACATTAGTGGTTTCATTATATTATTCATGTTCAGAAAGTATAATGATTAGTATTTTGTTGGCACTCGAATTTCTGACCAAATAATATTTATGTAACTGAAGTTAATTTTCATAATTCTTACACTTTAAAATAAAAAATTTTGAAAGATGTGGATTAAGCGGAGAAAGAGAGCTAACTTATTTCCCTGGAGACCTTTGTTACTCATATTTTCACTGTTACAACCTTACCTTCATCAAGGGATAAGACAACTCCATGAATCTAATTCTGTTGCCTGTGGTAACTGTGAAGTTATTACAAATAATTTATTCAAAAAGATTCAAAGTTTTCATTACCTAAACAGAATCTCTGATTTGATGGCATTCTTTAGCTTCTATACTTATTCATATATGGAAAATATAAGCAGAAAGATGTAAAAGTATGCGAGCCAATTCACATGATAAATGCATGCAGAGCAGAGCACTTTATCGACCTGGAAGACAAAAAAGAGAGTCAGATTCATGACATTTTATAAGAACTAACACAATTTCTTCATTTAGGCAAGTAATATAGTTTTTGCTTCTTAATAATATATTTTCAAAGTCATAAAAAAAAGTGAAGCAATTAGCTATGCCAACAATAATTTAATCACCTGTAGGACTTCTGAAGACAGATTCTGGGATTAAGTTACATCATATTGGTCACCAATCAATCATTAATGCCAAATGAAAATGATGCTAGAGATTAAGGAATAATATTCTCACCAGGGCCATAATAAAAATGTGGATATGAATTTAAGTGAATGGAAGTAGCCAGTGAAATTTCTGGGAAATAATTGAATTCATTTTATCAAGATTAATTTTATATTGTTCAGATATTAAGGTTTTATCCTTCTAATTAATAAACCCTAAAATAAAAACAAGATGCCATTGTTTTATATGTACATATATTTTATACATCTATGTATACATACCCAAGTATGTATATCCACACCTATATATTCTCCCTCTCCCTGTTCCTTTCCCTCTCCTCTCCCCATTTTCCCTTTTCCCCCACACTATATATAGTGTGGGGGAGAGGGGAATATATATATTATAATTATAATATATACATAATATATATTAGGGATAGATAGATTTGGAGCAGTTAGGGGGCTAAGTAGATTGAGAGTCAGGCTTAGAGACAGGAGGTCCTAGGTTCAAATCTGGCCTCAGACACTTCCCAGCTGTGTGACCCTGGGCAAGTCACTTGACCCCCATTGCCTACCCTTACCACTCTCTGCCTTGGAGCCAATACACAGTATTTATTCAAGGTGGAATGTAGGGGTTTAAAATTTAAAAAAAGAAATATATATAATATACATATATGTTCTCTCTATATGTACACATATACACCTATACACACTATATATGTAGCTTACTATATATGCAATATATATAGTATATTATATGTAAAATATACACATATGAATGTATATTAATATATACATATTATATAATATGCCATATACAGTACATGTAAATATATAATTACATTTGTATTATATATTATTATATATTATATAATGTGTATATATTTTAAACTCGTAGTTTGTGTATAGATAAAAATAATATGTAAATAGATGTGGATAAAGATACATATATATGTACACATATATTATATATGTGTTTGTAATTGTGTACTGAAGGTATGTATATATGTTTGTGTGTATATACCTTCCATAAATACATACACATTTTTCTCTTGGTGTATGTCTTTATATGTGTAATTTGAATCTGTTACCCTAAAAGCTACAAACCCCAGCAAAACTACTATTCCCAGAATCCCATTCGCTTCTTGTCTTTACATGCTGATGTAGTCAGGAGATAAATCAAGTGGAGTTCTCTGTCTAGCTCTTTCCACTTCCTGCCGCAGCTTTGGCAGAGCAAGCATTTTGAGAAGGTAGAAAAACTTAGTCACAGGGTTCTTTTTTGTCAGATAATAAACTTTATAAAAACAATACTTGAGGTATTCAACTTTAATTTAACTATTATACCCCAAACCTTCTTTCTAGACAACACACATATGTGTGTGTGTGTATGTATGTATACTAGATCACTATTTCGAAAGTTATTTGGAGGACTACAAACTTCCTCATTCAAAAAAACTTTGTATTTTAGATGAGAAAACTGATTCCAACCAAGTGTATGACATGTTTGCATTTATTAAAAATGCATCTTGCCCCATTCATGATGAGAATTATTAGCAACAAGTAAACACTATATCAGATTGCTTACCATATCAAGGAGGGGAAAGTGAGGTAAGTAGAAAGAGGGAAGAGGTGAAAACAAAGAAGAACATTTAGAACTCAGTTATAAAATTTAATATTAAAATAGTTTTTATACATAAATGTGAAAAATAAAATATTAAAAAGGAAAACCATATGTAATGTTGAATATATCACTTAATTTTATATGTAAAAGCCAATATATGAGTGAATTTCTTTTGACAAAGTAGTTGCCTTTGAATTTTTTCACACTAAAGAAGCCACGTTCTGTATTATAAGGTCAGCCCATTGGGGGATATGAAGGATTAGGCTGAGGATTGAATAATCCTCTTTTTTTTCAGTTAATTTGACAGGAGTCAGTAGTGAAAATGAGAATGTTACAATTGACATTTATTATGCTCACTAATATGGTTGTGGGAATTTGTATTTAAGAGAGGGATTTAATGGATAAAAATGAGATCCCTTCACTGAAGTGTTCTCTTTTCTTAGAGTGTGTGTTTATCACCGATTATGTGTGTTTTAGGACTCTTTATTGTCCATGGTGGCTTTCATCATTAGTATATTTTTGGGAAAGTCATAAAGCAAAGCTAGACTTTAAGATACTCAAGATCTCAAACACAGAGGATATATAAGGGCTGTTGTAGTAATGAATATATTTCCAAAAAGGAAGCAGAAAACCCTTTCTCTCTTAGTCCTTTCTGATTTATGCACCCTTCTTTTGATAATGACTGACAGAGTTTAGGAATAATTATAATAGAACATCATTGACTCATAAGAGGTGATGATAGAATGGTTTGAAAGAAGGTTGGGAAGAATAGTATAAGTGGATACAAATAACAGTGAGCAAAATAATAAAATAATTTAATCAATAACATAAATAAAAGAAATTTAAAAATATAATAACTGAATAATGCAATGAACTGATCCTAGAAGAATTATGATGCTACTTATTTCCTCATGGAGAAATTTTGCAATTATGGAAATTTGTTTTACTTAATGGTAAATATTTCTTGCAAAATTTTCCCCCATGGCTAGAAGGTGGGGAGAGGAAATTGTTACTTTATTCACTGGAAAATTAAATTCCCAGTCTCAGGTTTTCTTCCCTCCTCAGAGAATTATCTCCTTGTCTTGTGTAAATTTCTGAGCACTTTTTTACCATTCTATAATCAATTAAGCATGTGAATTATTGTCATCTTATTTCATTTTAACTTTTCATGAATTTCAAATTTATTCTTAGCTGAAATATAAATACTTTTAGGACAGAAGCAAAATGAGTGTTTTGTATTGTTGTAATGCCCCTTATGCCTTGCTTGCCTTATGCCACGAAAATGTTCTTTTTCAGACCTTTTCCAATAGTATCCAACTATTTGTGACTCCATTTGGGGTTTTCTTAGCAAAGATACTGGAATGGTTTTCTATTTCCTTCTTCATCTCATTTTACATATAAAGAAACTGAGGCAACCTGGACTAAGTGACTTGTACAAAGTCAAATAGGAATAAAATGTCTGAGATCAGATTTGATATCAGGAGAATGAATCCTCCTAATTCCAGGCCCAGGACTTTATCCACTGCTGAATTGAAAAAGAAAAGCAGAAAAAGGTAGCAGCAGCAATAGTGATTACAGAACCTATGGACTCCAATCACTTAGTTGGGGGATAGTGGAGGGACCAGACTAAAATGGCAAAGTAAGAAACACTCAGAGGCCACCCACCATACTCAAAATGATTGCAGAAGAACAAAATATCTTAAAAGTAAAAATTGGAGCATTGGAATAAACAGAAGAAAGTATGAAGCTGTGGCCTGGCCCAGCACAACATAAAGAAACAGCAAGGCGAGTCCATCTCACTGGGATATAAGGAGGGAGCACTGAAAAAGCCTCAGGAGAACTTGGATGTAATGCAGAGCAAGCAGCATGAGAAAAAGCATAGTAAACTACATCCAGCCACAGCAGAAGAGTAGAAATATACTCAATACAGAATAAGAAGCAATGGAAAGAATGAGTGGAACCTAGATTGGGCACAAACCAAGGTGGCTACCCATGGGAAGAATTTAACCCAACAAGGTCCAGTCTCCATAGGTTTGGGCAGAGACCAGCTCAAACCAGATGAACTGAATAGTTTCTAATCCCCACACTGCAAGCCAATAAAGCAGCTCTCTGTGGAGTGCTCAATCTGAGACCAAGAGAGCTGAACTAATCCCAGGCACAGTAAAAATACAGGACAGTATTCTCTCTACCCCATAAAGGTAGAGAAGGCAGTCAAAATCAAGGGAGAATATAACCTTAAAATAAACAAAAGACAGAGAAAAGCCTGATACTAGAAAAATATTCTAACAAGAGAGATGGCCAAAATACAAGCTCAAAAGGGAATAACATTACAAAAATGAAAATGTGTGCAGTCTCAAAGGGAAATGCGAAAAGATGTCAAACCCAAAATGAATGCCTGGAAAAGCTCTAAAAAGAGATATAAGAAAATTATGAGAAACTTAGAGGAAACTCAGAAAAAAATTATAGAAAAAGTCAATAGATAAGAATTTGTTACTTAAGAAAAGTTACCTAAAAAAGGAAATACAGTGCCTAAAAAAATAACTACCTAAAAAAATAAGTAGAAAAGCCCCAAAGAAGAAAATGTCTTCCTAAAAAAATAAAATTGGACAAATGGAAGTTAAAAACTAGGTGAGATAGTAAAACACTAAACCAAATTCAAGTGAATGAATTGAACCAAGAGTTTAGCTTTTGGGAGAAAAAAAGAAGGTCCTTCCTCTTACATTCTTTAGTGCAATTTCTCTTTGGAGTTTTCATAAAGATCAAAATTCTTTGTTTTGTAGTCAAGAAAAATTTCCTTTCCATACTAAATTTTATACTTGTTTTGAGAATGTTATTTTGGAATGTCATTGTGACACACTGAACTTCAGTTTCATCATTTATAACTGAAATGATTTGATATAGCTATACATATGCAGTCATACAGAAGTTATTTCCATATTAGTAATATTGTTAAAGAAAACACAAACCAAAAGAAGGAAAGTTTTAAAAATTGTATGCTTTGATCTGAATTCAAATTCCTCTATTGACTCTTTCTATAAGGGTGGATAGTAATTTTCATCATGTCTTTCAGAATTGTCTTATATCAGTATTGCTGAAAGTAGTTGTCATTCATAGTTACTCAACATTAAAAATTACTTTTACAGTGTACATGTTCTCCTCATTTTGTTCGCTTCACCTTGTTTTAGTTGATCTAAGACTTTCCAAGTTTTTGTGAGAGTATCTTGTTTGTCATTTCTTATAGCATGACAGTATACCATCACAATCATAAACGACAACTTGTTCAGTCATTCTCCAATTGATGAGCATCCCCTCAATTTCTAATTCTTTGGCACCAAAAAAAAAAAGCTACTTTAACTGATCTTTTCCTTTTTGCTTTTTTTCTCTTTGGGATACAGACCTAGTAGTGATATTGCTTGGTGAAAGGTATGTACAGATTTATAGCCCTTTGGGCATAAATGCAAAGTGTTTTCCAGAGTGCTTTAATCAATTCAAAATTTGCCTAACTTTTCAATAAATTTTAATTACTTTTCATTAATATTTCTATTTTATCACATCCTCTCCAATATTGTTCATTTTATTTTTCTATCATATTAGCCAATCTGATAAATGGAGGATATTAAAGTCATTTTAATTTGTATTTCTCTAATCAATAGTAAAAGAGAGCATTTTTCATATGACTATATATTATTTTAATTACTTTTTCTTAAAATCCCCTGTTCATATTCTTTGACAACATATAAACTGAGGAGTGACTTGTATTCTTATAAATTTTCCTCATTCATCTGTTTATGTGAGAAATAAATCCTTTATCAGACAAACTTTCTGTAAAGTTTTTTATTTAGGATTATTTGTTTTTCTTTCCAACCTATTTATTTTATTCTCTGTCTCTTTTCACCCTGTTCTTCTTTGAATTATTTTTCTTTTTCTAACTGCCACAAAGAACCCTTCCTTCTATCAGTCTTCCCTCTTTCTCTTATCTTTTCCCCTCCTACCTTCTATGCTACTAAATAAAGTATATTAATTTGTATGAGTCTGTTTTGACTCTCTGAGTCAAGTCTAATGAGAAAAAAATTCAAGTACTCCTTCTACCTCTCTTTCTTACCTCTTTTATGTCAAAAATTTTAGTTCATTTTACCTCTCCCTTCCCTTTCCCCAACTCAGTCTTATTTAATTAATTAATTTACTTATTGAAAAATATTTATTTACTTTTAATTGTATTTTTAAATTTTTCCATGGCTACATGATTCTTATTGTCTCCATCCCTTCTTTCCTCCTACCTCCCAGAGTTGACAAGCAGTTTCACAGGGTTATACATACATTATCACTCCAATCTATTTCCATATGTTTCATTTTTGTGATGGAGTAAATGAAAACCCCAAATCATATACCCATATAAACACCTGATAAATCAAATTTTTTCTTCTGTATTTCTACTCCCAGAATCCTTCTCTAGATGTGGATAGCACTCTTTCTCATAAGTCTCTCAGAGTTGTCCTGAATCATTGCATTGCTTTTAGTAAAAGTCAATTACATTTGATTTTCCCACAACGTTTCAGTTACTGTGTATAATGTTTCCCTGGTTCTGCTTATTTCACTTCATAGCAGTTCATGTAGGTTTTTCCCATTCTTATAGAATCAAGTAGTTCTTCACTCCATTTAGTACAATAATATTCCATCACCATCACATACCACAATTTGTTTAGCCATTCTCCAGTTGAGACACCCCCTCATTTTCCAGTTTTTTGCCACCACAAAGTGTGTGGCTATGAATATTTTTGTATAAGTATTTTTCCTTATTTTGTCTTTGGAGTACAAACCTAGCAGTGGTATTGCTGGATGGATCAAAGGGCATGCATTTTTTTTAAAGTCTTTTGAGCATAATTCCAAATTGTGTTCCAGAATGGCTGTATTAATTCACAATTCTACCAGCAATGTATTAGTGTCCAAATTTTGCCACAACCCCTCCAACATTTATTATTTTCCTTGTAGGATTAGGGTCAGATGGCAATGGATTCTCTCCAGTCCCAGAGCAGAGGAGAAGCAAGTAAACTTGACTGGTTGGGAGGAGCAGGAGCCCATGGAGTACTACTTCACCTCCCCCTACACTGGAATCAGTTGGAAATCAGTGAATAGAATACTTTCAGAGCTGGTTATAGAGGTTATTCAAGCTTGGTAAATTCTGGGCCAAGATGGTAATTGGACAGGAACTAAACCCCTTGTGATGATAACTTTCTTTGTTTGAATTACTCTCACAGAAGATAGAAATATTCTTCTTCAGATCTGTTGTAAGATAAATTAATAAGATGCTTAAGATTAGTTAGCTGTGAGGCTTAGCAACAGGGCTGGAGAATTCTAAATGGAATGGGGAAGCAGAAAGTTGTGTTTCTCTCTCTGAGATGGACTCCATGGTGGTTGGGACAATTTGTAACTGACCCCCTGGGAGACCTCAGAGGAAGTGGAGTTTGCATTCTGATATCCTGGTATCCAGAAGGAGGAAAGTCATTTGCCTGTGGAAAGTTTGGTTGAGACTATAAAACCTAAACTGAGTTGCTGGTCAGCTGAGGTTGATTTACCTCCCTTACTTACCTAACTGAAGGAGTACTGACTGAAGACCTGGGAAAGCTGTACCATTGCTGGATTTTGACAGGACTCAGCAGTGAGGATCACACTTTCATTCCTGATATCCATTGTGCCCTGCCTGCTATAGTTTCTAGCTTAGTATAGATAAGTCCATTCCCTGACCCTGAGGCTTACTCATAGGCTGGTAGAATTGAACCCCCTTTTCCCTTCTGTCAGACTATAGCTCATTGGATTAAACCCTGTTTATAAAACCTATTGTCAGTCTACTTACTTGTTGGTTTCACAGACTCCCTGGCAAGGTGGATTAGTGTGACAATTAAGACCCAACAGTTACTCCTTTCAACTGCCATTCCCCAAACTGCCAAACCCAATTTCCCTAATTTGTTTGGTCCCAGACTATTGTCCATTCCTGTCTTCTACTCACCCTTCTGAACCCAGATAAAAATATAAGTTAACTCCAGTTTTTACATTAAGGGATCAGACCACAGGCCCTTAGGGCAGAGGTAGCTTCAGCCCCAACTTGGATGAAATACTTGGCTTGGTGAAAGGAAGATAGTAAGTATAACCCCAAGTTAACTGGATACAAGCTCTATCCTCCACAAACCAAATGAATTTAATGATTACAGGGAACAGAGAGAAGGGAATCAGTTTAAGGAAAGAGGAGGGAAGGTGAATAAATGAAAACTGTTAACCTCAGGCTAACAACACATTCCTCTGGGGGTGGGTGGGGGAATGTATATTGAATGACTGAACTTCTATCTAAGCCCTAAATAATCTTCCTTCTAAAACCTAAACTGCTAAACTGAAGGTAGACAGTGATCTTGCTTGAAGGTCTATCTTTGTGGTTAGCTATCCCCTGGCTGTCAGTGACTGAATGTCTCAGCCCCAGAAGCTACATAGAGTGTGTGTGTCCAGAGCCAAGAGCCAAGAGTCCAGCTCCCTGCAAGAGGGGTGACCTGGCTTTTATACGAGGACTCCAACTGCCCTTAACTACCCCGTCCATTAGAGTTCTGGGGGGCACTATGGAATTCTGTGATGCAGCTTAAACCCCTCTCAGAAACATGGATATTACACCCTTTACTATCATATTGGCCAATTTGCTAGGTGTGAGATGGTACCTCAGAGTTGTTTTAATTTACCTTTCTCCAATTATGAGAGATTTAGAACACTTTTTCATATGCTTATTGGTAGTCTTGATTTCTTTATCTTAAAACTGCCTATTTGTGTCCCTTGACCATTTGTCAGTTGAGGACTAGCTTGATTCTTTATAAAATTGATTTAGCTTCTTATAAATTTTAGAAATTAGACCTTTGTCAGAGGTTTTCGTCATGTATATGTATTGCTATTTGTTGCTTCCATTCTAATTTTGATTGCATTGGGCTTTTTGTATAGAAATTTTTTTATTTAATATAATCAAATTACTCATTTCATATATTATAGTGTTCTCTGTCTCCTGCTTGGTCTTAAATTTCTTTCTTTCCCATAGACCTGACAGGTATACTATTCTATGTTCACCTAATTTGTTTATAATTTACCTCTTTATATTTAAGTCATTTACCCACTCAGAGTTGATCTTGGTATATGATGTAAGATGTTGATCTAAACCTAATTTCTCCCATGCTCTTTTCCAGTTCTTGCAGCAGTTTTGTCAAGTAGTAACTACTTGTCCCAAAAGCTGGGATCCTTGGGTTTATTAATCACTATTTTGCTACTGTCATTTACTCCAAGTCTGTTCGGTTCATCCACCCTTCTATCTCTAAGTCAGTAGCCATATAGTTTTGATGATCACTGCTGTATGGAATAGTTTGAGATCTGGTAAAACTAGGTCTCCATACTTCACTTTTTTTCCATTATTTCCCTTGATTTTCAGGATCTTTTGTTCTTCCAGATGAACTTTGTAATCTTTTTTTCTAATTCTAATAAAAGAAAAGTATTTTGGTAGTTTGATAGGTATAGCACTGAATAAGTAAATTAATTTAAGTAGGATTATCATTTTTATTATATTATCTCATCTTACCCATGAGCAATTAATGTTTATTTTTCCTTGATTAGATCTAGTTTAATTTGTTTGAAGAGTGTTTTGTATTTACGTTCATATAATTCCTGAATTTGTCTTGGCAAGTAGATTCACAGGCATTTTATCTTGTCTAGAGTAATTTTAAATGGAATTGGAGTTTCTCTTTCTAACTCTGGCTGCTGGGATTTGTTGGAACCATATAGGAATGCTAATGATTTGTGTGGGTTTACTTTATACCCTACAACTTTGCTTAAGTTATTAATTATTTCTACTAGTTTTTTTTATTTGATCTTCTTGGATTATCTAGGTATACCATTATGTCATCTGCAAAGAGTGATAGTTTAGTCTCCTCATTGCCTACTTTAATACCTTCAATTCCTTTTTCTTCTCTAATTGCTACTGCTAGCCTTTCGAGTACAATATTAAATAGTATGGAATGATAATGGGCATCCCTGCTTCACTCCTGATCTTATTGAGAAGGCATATGACTTATTCCCGTTGCAGATGATATATATAGATGTTTTTAAGTAAATACTGTTTATTCTTTTGAGGAATGGGCCTTTTATTCCTGCATTTTCTAGTGTTTTCAGTAGGAGTGGTTGTTGTATTTTATCAAAAGCTCCTTCTGAATCTATTGAGATAATCCTGTGATTTCTATTAGTTTGGTTGTTGATTTGGTCAATTATGTGGATGGTTTTCCTAATTTAAACCATCCTTACATTCCTGGTATAAAATCCACCTGATCATAGTGAATAATCTTTGTGATAATTTATTGTAGCCTTTAGCCAGTATTTTATTTAATACTTTTACATTTATGTTTATTAAGGAAATTGGTCTATAGTTTTCCTTCTCTGTTTTTGGTCTACCTGTCTTGCGAATCTGTATGATATTTATTACATAAAAAGAATTTGGTAAGACTCATTCTTTGTCTATTTTGTCAAATAGTTTGCAGAGTATTGAGATTAATTGATCTTTAAATGTTTGATAGAATTCATTTGTGAATATATCTGGCTCTGGTTATTACAGAGTTCTTTGATGGATTATTCAATTTCTTTTTCTGATATGAGATTATTTAAGTATTCTATTTCCTCTTCAATTAATCAAGACAATTTACATTTTTGTAAATATACATTTCACATAGATTTCCATATTTATTGCCATATAAATGGATAAAATAGTTCTTAATAATTACCTTCATTTCCTCTTCATTTGAGGTGAGATCACCCTTTTCATTCATGATACTGTTAATTTGATTAAATTCTTTCTTTTTCTTAATTAGATTGACCTAGACTTTATCTATTTTGTTTTTTTCAAAATACCAGCTCCTAATCTTATTTATTAGTTCAATAGTTTTTTTACTTTCATTTTTATTAATTTCTCCTTTGATTTTTAGGATTTTCAATTTGGTGATTATCTGAGTGTTTTTAATTTGTTGTTTTAAGTTGGTTTTCTTTTAGTTGCATTCCAATTCATTAATCTCCTCTTTCTCTTTTTTGGTAACATGGACATTCAGGGATATAAATTTTCCTTTGAATACTGCATTTGCAGAATCCCAAAAAATTTTATATGTTGTTTCCTCATTGTCATTTTCTTCAATGAAGTCATTAATTAATAAGATAATTTGTTCATTAACCAACCAGTCCTGAAGAATCAGGTTATTTAATTTCCAATTAATTTTTATTTCCTTCACCATATACCTTACTAATTATAATTTTCATTGTATTGTGATCTGAAAAAGTCATAATTATTACTTCTGCTTTTCTGCATCTGTTTGCAATGTTTTTATGCTCTAGACAGTGATTCCCAAAGTGGCCACCACCACCCCCTGGTGGGTGCTGCAGCAATCCAGGGACGCGGTTACAGGTGTATTTATCTTTCCTATTAATTGCTATTAAAATAAAAAAAATAATTTCCAGGGGGCTAAGTAATATTTTTTTGGGAAAGGGAGCAGTAGGCCAAAAAAGTTTGGGAACCACTGATCTAGATATAATAGAGGAAGGTTGAGTCTTCCACTAGTATAGTTTTACTATCTGTTTCTTCCTTAAGCTCCAATAGTTTCTCCTTTAAAAATCTGGTTGCTATATTATTTGTTACATACATGTTAAGTACTGATATTTCTTCATTGTCTCTATACCATCTTTTATCAGGAAGTAATTACCTTCCTTATCTCTCTTATCTCTTATCTTTGACTTTGTCAGATATCATTATTGTGACTCCTGCCTTCTTGTTCTCAGTTGATGACCAATAAATTCTGCTTCAGTCTCTTACCTTTACCCTGTGTATATCTACATGCCTCATGTTTGTTTCTTATAAAAAAACATATGGTGGGGTTTTGGTTTTTAATCTACTCTGCTATTTGCTTCCATTTTATGAGTGAGTTCATCCCATTAGCATTGAGAGTTATTTTTACCACCTGTGTAGTATTCTGCTTTTAATTGGTCCCCCTTTTCCCAACCCTTATTTAACTTTCCTTCCCACACCCTCCTTTTTTATTCCACTCTGATTTCTCTTAAGGTCTATTAATCACCACCCCCTCAATCTTTCCCTCCCTTTTATTACACCCTATATCCCCCACCCCCCACCTTTGTTATTCCCTTTCAACTTCCCTTTAGGGTAAGATAGAATTCTATGCCCTAATAGATCTGTTCTTCCCTCTCAGAAATGATTCCACTGAGAGTAAGGTTTAAGTATTACCTATTGCCACTCTCTTTCTCCCCTTCTTATAATATGTGTAACATAATAGATATGATATTCAGCATTGCATGGAAACTTCATAAGGCTCTTTGCATTGACTTGAGGGTTTTCAATTTGTCTAAAAAAATAACTCTAAAATAAACTGTAAGTAATCACTTGGAATAAAGCCTACTTTTCAGATAATTATACATAGTGACTCCTTAGGCAAAATAAAATTTCACTCATCTATAATGCAATGTATATAATATTATTAAGATAATTTATTGCTTCAAAACATTCTAAAATTCCTTTTCTTGTATTTCATGATGTGGAGTTACTGTCTGAGTAGCATGAAATTTCTGAGAGATTCTATCACTGAAACCTTTCAAGCAGAGATCTAGCAAAATAGTAGTTAGTTCTCTGAGTATTTAACTCACTTAGTAAAGAGAAACCTGTATTATGTTCATGAATTATCTCATTATAAACTTGCTTTTCACATCTTGACAAACATAATAAATGTGACAAGTCACTTTTGAATATATGAATACTAAAATGGAATTCATTTGGAAGTTTATTTTACTTTACTATATTATCTGATAAAAGTGGTATCTTTTTCTTTTTTCTTATTGTATATGAAAAACAAAGGGTAGAAAAATAAGAAAAGTCTTTAAAGATTTTTTATTCTCATTTGCGAAGAAAGATATGTGAAAAAAAACAAAGATTTAACTTAGCAGCAGTCTTCAGAACAGGTTAGTAGAATATCATAGTACAGGAATTAGTCATGTAATTTTGTAATTTCAATGATATAGACAATTCAAAGGTAAGAAAACCATATACCCCAAAGGAGTCAGGAAATGAGTAAGACCATCAGTCTATGACATATGAAATAGTTTTAATTAAACTGGCAAAGCAAATGGGAAACAACATACTCGAAACATGTAAGGTCCTGGTTCACTTTGGAGGCTATATGGGGAGAAATTTCATTAGATTCATGTCTTTTAGCAGTGCAATACAGGAAATCTGCAATGGAGACCAGATACAATTTATATTCCTTCTCTGGAAAGAGGGTTGGAGGAGAGACATAAACCAAGGAAAAGTCACAATAGTAGAAGAGAAGTTGGGAAAGAATCTGACCTGCTAACAATTCAATGGTGAGGGAGCTGAAAAGTAAATACTTCTTAATTTTGGTTTCCTTTCATGTAACCAACCTTACCAAACAGTGTCACCTAGTGGTTATTGTCATTTTTTAGTAATTTTAGTTGTGTCTGACTCTTCATGACTCCATTTGGAGTTTTCTTGGCAAAGATACTAAAGTGGTTTGCTATTTCTTTCTCCAGATTATTTTTCAAAAGAGTAAACTGAGGCAAAGACATTTAAGCTATCTGATGTGGCCATATAACCAGATTTGAACACATTAAGATAAGACCTCCTGATTCTTGGCCTTATACTGTGACACCCAGTTACACTATTTAGTGTTTAAATCTTGCTAAACAATATTTAATTGAAAAATATTTAATTGAATATTTAATTGAAAGTATTTAATAAAATTGAATTTAATTAAAAGTAGGCCTTTGGGCAAAATACAGAAATTCTTACCTGACCAAAAGCTCTTGTGATAAGTGTTGCAACAGTATTGAGATGGAAATTCACTGAGGCATCAGTAGTATAGTTGCTAACATTTGTCTCAAACAGAAACACAGGCAATGAAACATGCAAACCCATGAGAGTCCTTCATACATTATTATACTTACATTGAACTCCTCTCTACTTGGCTACAAGGATAAATATATAGAATTTATTATCTTATTTAGCTTATACTAGTGACCCTAGGTCATTGCCCCAATGTAGATTAGATTGATTTATTCGTAGACATATTGATTAGAAGCACAGCTGTGAGTCCTTCAGAATGAAGAGTGCATAGAAAACATATTTTCTGCTCATATTTAGGGATTCCTTAAAGAAAACAATGACTCATTTGCTGTATGCTTTTACCTGTGGATCATCAATTATAGTATGAGAAAAGGCCTAGGGAAGTTATGCTCATTTTTACTTCTGATTAATTGAGCAATTATTTGCCTGTAAACTCTAGATGTGTGTGTGTGTGTGTATGTGTGTATGTAAGTGTGTGTTTTATACTAGAAAGCAACTCTCTCCCAAGACAGACACAAACTGGAATCAGGCAAGAAGAGTAGCCATGGAGAAATCATAATCTAAATCCTCATTGAAACTGTTTACAAGAGGGAGATGACAGACCCAATGGGATGTTTCGATAGCTAAACATAAAACATTTAATTGCAATGAATTTTAGCAGAATATATTTCTTCCATCTAAGGGAAAATTGATGACTATTTGTATTCCAGAGTACTGATCAATGGGGTCCTGGTCTAAAGAACATATGTAGTATGCCTTGCCTGCTAATAATTTGAGCAAAATTATGGTGAACCTATTTCCAATCATATGTATTGAAAGTCTCTGTCCTCCATGTCAAAGCCTGTGCAAGTATTCTGTGATATAACATGTTAACTGAATGCCAAAGAGTGTTGGCACTACCCGAGATTGTTGTCATTATAAAGAAACCTTGGAGAAAACTTAAAGTCAAAAGAAATTGTGTGGTTCCCTAATTCCGTGAATGTAGAATTTTAAAGTACCATTAACAAGCCATAAACAACCTATACAATATTCAACTCAAAATCAAATATTCCCAAATTAATTTAACTGAGTCATCAATACATCACTGTTACTAGGTAATTTGTGATTTTCTCTGTGTTTAAATTTAGAAAAGTTGACCTCAAAGCAATCATGTACCTATCCTTTCTATCAGAAAGACAGTATTCATTGTTTTACAAAAGGAAGGATTGGTTAAAGAACAAATATACTCTGAGATTTATTGCATATATATTGAGCAATTAAAAGCAGTACAAAAATTTACTACTGAAAGTTGTATTTTATACTCAGAGGAAGAGCCATGAAGAAGGAAGACTGGAATGAGAATTTAAAAGCTCTGCATCTGATTTCTTTCCTCAACGGGTCTTAGTTATGGAACTCTTGACTATGTTACATGTTTGTAGCTGTACTTGATATTATTGGTTAGTAATGTATTTCTGGTCGGGATATAAATAAATTACATATGTGTAGGATTCATTCCTATAATGTTTGGGACTAAGAAAAAATTGTAATTAAAGAGAATTTTCTGTAACATATTGCCAGAAAGTGTGCAAGCCAAACATATGATGCTATTACTCAATATTTATACTATTTTTGAGGAGACTCAGCATTATTCCAAGGTTTAAAAACAAATAACAAAAAATAACTTCAAGAGTACAAATAAGTCCTCTAGCAAGAGTGATAGGAAATTGGTCAGAGTTTTTGAAAATGATAGAGTTGGGAAAAGAAGAAAGTTAATAATGTTGCAGAAAAGATGATCACCAGAATCCTTACTATTGAGGATAATCTAGGCAAGAATAATGAATGCAGCACCTGCAGCATAAACCATTAATATTTGTCAATATCAGCGTGCCTTGTTTGCTTCCCCAATATTAAATGAAAATTTTGTTACAGAGGACAACTTTTCAATCTAAGACTCAGACTAGGTTCATTGAATAAGTAATTTTAATCATACTGTTTCTCACTATTTTGTATACACAGAGGACTTGAGTTAACTACACTCCCCCAGTAATGTGAGAAAGTCCAGTCACTAAATTGAAAAATGTCAAGAATGTTCACTCCTTAATTGAAATCTACTCCTAAATCGAAATGAAAAAATCATTGTTTATTTTTTTCTTTTCTTCTCTAAATAAATGAACCCTGCTTTTACATTCAGGTAAATTACATGAAATATAATATGTAGCTATGTTTTGGTGTATAATTTTAATTGGAGGATAGGTGACAGCCTTGGTTAAGAATCTAATAAGATATGCCAGAATTTGAATAGATGATGATATGAATAATAGAAAAAATGTATATCTGGGAAAGTTGTTATACTACTAATGAAGTTATTGGTGGTATCATAGAGAACCTTTAAAATTAAAAGACTTCAAAATGTTTATAAGGAGTACTTTAGGAACTTCTGGCAACCAGGAGGACATCTAGGTTCCCTTCATACCATACAAATCACTTTACTCAATGACGTCTTCAACCACAGTTTCCTCATCTTTAAAATGGTTAGGTGTCTTTGACAACATTGCATTTTAGTACACAGGTTTATATAAATATCTTTTTTCCTTTGCATTGTTTTTCTCTACCTTTTGGAAGGAGATTTTGTCCTCCATTTTTCAAGATATGTTTACCTTATTCTTGTATAATTGACCTAAGTAAAATTAAAATCTAAAATCTAAAATGAATAAAATAAAAAAGGACAGTTAACTACATATGTTTTACTGATTTTTCTAGATCTTAAATATCATAACTCTATGCCAAAATGTAAAATGGCTCTTCAAAAGAAAGCTACGCTAAACAATATCTAGAATGAACCAATGCAAAACAAAATAAAATTATTACACTGATAATATCATTTATATTAGATTATCCTATTAAAGAAAATGAAGATTATTGTTCACATATTAAAATATTCCTGTATACTGGAAGTAGAAAGATAATTTATTTAAGTGAAAAGAGCATTGGATTAGATACAAAATACCTATGTTCAAATCTTTTTTTCTATCTCATACCTTATATGTTGTTAGGTCATTTAACTTATACACCTTAGTATCTTCAGTTACACCTTATGGAGGTTTTACTATCAATCCATTAAATTTAAAAATGTATCAGAAAAAATAACTAATTATTTTTCTCTACCCATCTTCCCCTGTTCCCAATTTTTCCTATTTTTATCAGAAAAACAGAATTTTCATAGTTAATTAGGCACAAAATCTCAGAATCATCCTTTACTCCAAACTTTCACTCACCATACATATTAAATTGATTACCAAATCTTATCATTTCAACCATTGCTATATGTTTCTTATAAACTTCTTTTTTTCTATTTACACAACCATTACTTCTATTTGGACTTAATCACTTTTCATCTGAATAATTAATTGCAGAATTCATGTACTTAGTCTCTCTTACCCAAGTTTATCTTCAGTCCAATCCATTCTCCCCTCATATCAGTAATTTTTTTCCTTAAATAGGTCTGAACATATTAGAACCCTAATCTACAATCTACACTAGTGTTCTGTTTCCTCCAGGATCAAATATAAAGTCCTTTAATTTGCATTTAAAGTTCTTCATAACCCAAATCCTTCCTACCTAAATGATTTCTAATAATATACTCACAAACACTATACATTCTAACTACATTAGCTGACTTTTTACAAATATACATGACTAAGCATCTACTTCCACATCTTGGTTCTGGTGCTTTGCCATGACGAGAATGTTGTCCTCACTCATTTCTATCTCTTAGTTTCCCTGGCTTCCTCCAAGACTCAATTAAAATATCACCTTCTGCAGGATGACTTTTTTGAGTTTACTCTCTTCTAATAAATTGTCTTTTCAGATTACTTTTTATCAACTCTGTACATGTCTTACATATACCTAGTTATATACATATTGTCTCCTCCGTCATATTGAACTACTCAAACTATTTTTGCAATTCTTTGAATAATTTGCTCTTAGCTATTGGAACACAGTAAGAACTTAAAATTCTTGGTGACTGACACTTTGTAAGATTTTTCTGAATCTAAGGTTATGATCTTATAAATGATGTATAACAAACATTTTTTCTTTTAAATTTCTTCCTCTGTCTTCAAAAACTTATGTGATTCTTCAAAAAGAACACCTCAGTTTTTTCTGTAATATTCAGTAAACTCTATGAATTTGAGAAATGCATGTTTTCCCCTTTAACAGATGGCCGGCTATAAAATATTTTATTAAAATATTTCATTTTATTAATCATGTCTTTGTATATCTAGTACCTATGTACTGTCATAAAGACAGAATTTGTATAAAGTATATAGTTGTGGTGATGGACTCGTGGATTTTAGATATTTGCAAAGTGGGTAGGAAAAATACTACACATTTTTCAAGGTCAATTAATTTTTAGGATGTATTACATTAGAAAATTGGTATTTGAACTACATATATCAAGATTAGTATATAGAATTGGAGTTGAGTGTTGGAATAAAAAATACATCTGGATTTCCATCTGACATGGAATCATATTAAAGCTTTGCTACTTAATAATTGTGTAACCATTGAGTAATCTTTAAAAGATCTAACCAAAATTATGGGAAAATGAAAAGTTAATTTCTTGAATCTATTTCCTCTTAAGTAAAATATGCAGAGTAACAGTCTCTCTCCCTAACTCATAGAGTTCAAATAGGGGAAACTTTTCAAAAAAAGATTTCAAGTGCCATAGAGCACCATAAAAATGGGTTTTTATTTATTAAATTTAACAGTTAATGTACCTAACCATCACTTTAGGACAGTGATGGGCAAACTATGGCCCACAGGCCAGATGCAGCACCCTAAAATGTTATATCCGGCTGCACAACATTATCCCTAATCTGACGAATACAATGAGTAGGATAAAATACAATGAAACTTTGAAAGAGTTGCCTTAGAAACAGAATGACAAATGAACATTTCCTTTCCTTTTGCCCCTTCTTTAAAAATTTTGCCTATCACTGCTTTTGTGGATTCAATTACACAAGGAACAAAAAGACTTAAGGTCTCTTATGGGGGAGCTTTTATGGGTAATTTAAATATTGCTAGGTTTAGAGAAAGGGGAGAAGGAGGACTGACAGGACAGGGCAACAGACTGGGAATAACAAACTGGGAAACCACAAACCCCTCCAAAGAACAAGGAATGGGAGATTATGGATTGGCAGTTGATACCATCTGCCACCACAGATCCACCTAGTCTGGGAGTCTGTGAAACTAACAAGTGAGTAGACTGGGACCAGGGATTTTATGATCAGGTGGGATTTATACCAGGAATGCAAGGATGGTTCAACATTAGGAAAACCATCCACATAATTGACCATATCAACAGTCTAACAAATAAAAATCACATGATTATCTCAATAGATGCTGAAAAAGCCTTTGACAAAATACAGCATCCATTCCTATTGAAAACATTGAAAAGTATAGGAATAGAAGGGCGCTTCCTAAAAATAATAAACAGTATATATCTAAAACCATCAACAAGCATTATATGCAATGGGGATATATTAGAAGCCTTCCCAATAAGATCAGGAGTGAAACAAGGATGCCCATTATCACCTCTATTATTCAACATAGTACTAGAAACACTAGCAGTTGCAATTAGAGAAGAAAAAGAAATTGAAGGTATCAAAATAGGCAATGAAGAGACTAAGCTATCACTCTTTGCAGATGATATGATGGTATACTTAAAAAATCCTAGAGAATCAACTAAGAAGCTTGTAGAAATAATCAACAACTTTAGCAAAGTGGCAGGATACAAAATAAATGCACATAAATCATCAGCATTTCTATATATTTCAAACACATCAGAGGAGCAAGAGGTAGAAAGAGAAACACCATTTAAAATCACCCTAGACAATATAAAATACTTGGGAATCTATCTACCAAAACAAACACAGCAATTATATGAAAACAACTACAAAACACTTTCCAAAAAAATAAAACTGGATCTCAACAATTGGAAAACCATTAATTGTTCATGGGTAGGATGAGCTAACATAATAAAAATGAACATTCTACCCAAAATAATTTACCTATTTAGTGCCATACCTATCAAATTACCAAAAAACTTTTTTACTGAATTAGGAAAAACTATAACAAAGTTCATTTGGAATAACAAAAGATCAAGAATATCAAGGGAAATAATGAAAAAAATGTGAAGGAAGGGGGCCTAGCAGTACCAGACATTAAACTATACTATAAAGCAGCAGTCATCAAAACAATATGGTACTGGCTAAGAGATAGAAGGGAGGATCAGTGGAATAGACTTGGGGTTAATGACGTCAGCAAGACAGTGTAAGATAAACCCAAAGAGCCCAACTTTTGGGACATGAATCCACTAATTGCCAAAAACTGCTGGGAAATTTGGAAAACAATATGGGAGAGATTAGGTTCAGATCAACATCTCACACCCTACACCAAGATAAATTCAGAATGGGTGAATGACCTGAATATAAAGAGGGAAACTATAAATAAGTTAAGTGAACACAAAATAGTATACCTGTCAGATCTCTGGGAAAGGAAAGATTTTAAAACCAAGCAAGAGTTAGAGAAAATTACAAAATGTAAATTAAATGGTTTTGATTATATTAAGCTAAAAAGCTTTTGTAAAAACAAAAATAATGTATTCAAAATCATAAGGGAAACAACAAATTGGGAAAAAATCTTTATAACAAAAAACTCTGACAGGGGTCTAATCATTCAAATATACAAGGAATTAAATCAATTGTATAAAAAAATCAAGCCATTCCCCAATTGATAAATGGGCAAGAGACATGAATAGGCAATTCTCAGGTAAAGAAATCAAAAGTATCAATAAGCACATGAGAAAGTGTTCTAAATCTCTAATAATTAGAGAAATGCAAATCAAAACAACTCTGAGGAACCACCTCACACCTAGTAGATTGGCTAAAATGAAAGAAGGGGAGAGTAATGAATGTTGGAGGGGATGTGGCAAAATTGGGACATTAATGCATTGCTGGTGGAGCTGTGAACTGATCCAGCCATTCTGGATGCCAATTTGGAACTATGCTCAAAGGGCTATAAAAGAATGCCTGCTCTTTGATCCAGCCATACCATTGTTGGGTTTGTACCCCAAAGAGATCATAGATAAACAGACTTGTATGAAAATATTTATAGCTGCACTTTTTGTAGTGGCAAAGAACTGGAAAAGGAGGGTATGTCCTTCAATTGGGGAATGGCTCAACAAACTGTGGTATATGCTTGTGATGGAATACTATTGTGCTAAAAGGAATAATAAACTGGAGGAGTTCCAGGCGAACTGGAAAGACCTCCAGGAACTGATGCAGAGTGAAAGGAGCAGAGCCAGAAGAACGTTGTACACAGAGACTAATATACTGTGGTAAAATTGAATGTAATGGACTTCTGTACCAGCAACAATGCAATGACACAAGACAGCTCTGAGGGATTTATGGTAAAGAACGCTGCCCACATTCAGAGGAAGATCTGCAGAAGAGGAAACATAGAAGATAAACAATTGCTTGAATGCAGGGACTGAGGTGGACAAAATTGGGGATGTGGACTCGAAACTACCACACCAATGCAACTAACAACAATTGGAAATAGGCCCTGAACAAGGACACATGTTACAACCAGTGGAAATGTGCATCGGCCATGGGTGGGGGAAGAGAGGGGGGTTGAAGGGGAAAGTAGGGGCATAAAGTATGTAAACAGGTTAAAAATGAATATTAATAAATGTTTAAAAAAATAAAATTAAAAAAATACAAGTTTAATACAGTCTATGGGGTTAGAGATGATGGGAGAGGGCGCACTTAACCTAAAACACTAAGGATCAAACTCTGGGTTAAAAGTCGAAGATCTGGGAAATCTGTACACTACTCTAAATAGGCAGCTGAGACACAAGGGACAAATGGGATCTCACAGATGTGATCTGATGGCCTTGATATGATTTAGTCCAAATATACTCCAAGAGCACAGGAACCAGCAGAATAACTCTTCAGAGGAAATCAGGGAGATTGGCTTTGCTTGTCCACCAAGCAAGTCAGAAATCTCAACCTCTACTCCTTGATCCTGGCAGTTGTAAGTTCCCTGGTGTTGCTTTGAGATGGCTGAATCCACAAGTCTCTTAGGTCAGTGGCTTCCCAAAACTCTTCAAAAAACCCAACTACCTTTTGAGAGAGTTCCCTGAGTTCCAGTTAGAATCTCAGCTCCTCCCTGTCTCTCTATGTTCCAAAATGCTTCAAACATATTTCCCTCTTACAGATCTCAAAGGACAATCCAGTTTCAAGGAATGCAAAGAGCAGTTACCTGTGGATTGTGACACCACTGCATTTTTTAACTCCTATCCATCCTTCCACTTGTTTTCTAGTTTCCACTACTGATAAACGATTTTCACTTGTCCAAAGTTTTTTTAACACAGTTTAAAACACTATCAAATCTCTGTCTTCATTTCCAATGATCATACAGCCTAAGGCCTAATTAAAATAATGATTGCTTCCATTTTCTGTATTCTTAAGGCACAAGCAAGATGATAAGAAGCTCTAGTTTGTACAGGCTGCCAGGATTTGTGAACAAAACAAAACATCTCAAGATTTCACCTTCTTCCCCACTGACAAGTGTATTTAAGTGTCGATTGTCAGCCTGAGCCATTCAAATACTTTATTTTACAAGTAACATCTAATTATCATGATATTTGTTTTAAAAATCCATGATTATTTTACGAGCACATTCACCCATTGAAACTGCTTATTTTAGACAGTTTCAACTGTCAACTATTTTAATTTTTTATTATTGTCATTTCTAATATTTGAATTAAATTAGAAGTTGGACAGGTTTGTAATACCACTCACTCTTTGGAGATTAGTGTCATTCATTTTAGAAGTAAATATTTTAGAAATGATAAGCAAGAAATGTTCAAGTGGCAGGTTAAATATGATCTGATAAGGAGACTAGAAATCAGTTTATTTTAAGCTGCAGCATGTCAATTTTCAAGGTATGCATAAAGGTTTTCTTGAAGGATGTTTAGCAGGGTATAATTTTTTCAATATTTTGAATATATTTAAATATGTAATTTAAGGCCTTTTAAAAAAGTTATATATATATATATATGCACATATATACACATACATACATATATATACATACATATGTGTGTTTCATTTATTTATTTAGAATATTTTTCCATGGTTACATGATTCATGATTTTCCCATCCCTTCTCCCTCCTCCCTCCTGGAGATGACAAGCAATTCCATTGGGTTATACATGTACCATTGTTCAAAACAGTAATATAGAAAATGGCAGCATGGAATTCCTGCAAAATACAGGGTCAAGCCTCACCAAGAATTCCAGGGGACCCTCCCTGGAGTACTTTGGGTGAGGGGGCAGTTGGTAGGGAGTTAAATAGTTGATTCCTGGCAGTTGAGGGGAACAGATCTTTCTGCTTGCTGTTCCTGATTTGGGGGTTCACCTGGGAGGCCATAGTGGCAAAAGCCATTGTGGTTTCTACTCAGGAGTTTGCCTGTCTAGTAGGATTAGACCTTTCCAGCATCAATATAATAACTATTAGTTATATAGACATTAGAAGTAATTACTATTAGCTTTGAGAGCAAGTCAGCTAAAAGGACTGCCACTCCCTACTGGGGCAGGGAAGGGGCAGCTTCTACCTGAAAGTTCAGGGCTTCCCAGTTCTTATCCAAATCCTAATTACCCTGCTCTTGCCTTCCCTTTCTTTCTTTTATTGATGTAACCTTTATCTTTGATATCAGTGCCTGGGTATTATTTGAGGATACCCAATGCAGCCATTAAGCTTAATTCCTGTCAGTTGCCAGCCCAAGAAGTCAGATCCATCTCAGTCCTTAACATTAAGGTATCTAGCTACTACTCAGTCCTCAATCAGACCTGTGGGGAATATAAGTTAGAGAAAGGGAACATCATTAAAGAATTGCCTTTGCTGAATCTTGCTTGAAGACACTCAGCCCTGTCTCCATTTTCAACTGAAACCCAATTGCTTAGGGGGAGGGGTTTGAGAGCTTGCAAGGAGTACCTAACCCCATCCCTACTCACTCAAGCCTGTCTGTGTGGGAAAAGTGTGTCTTGCAGGCATCTGGCTCTGGCCGGCCCATCAGCTTCCCAATATCCCTGTTATTACAAACATAACAAAACATATTGAGATATTATTAATATTTGCAATAGAGTCATCTTTTAACACCAATACACCAACATATCCCACTCGACCCATGTGATAAATCATTTGTTTTTCTTCTGTAATTCTACTCCCACAGTTCTTTCTCTAGATGTGGATACTGTTCTTTCTCATAAGTTCCTTAGATTGTCCTGGATCATTGGTCTGTTACATTCGATTCTTCCACAATGTATCAGTCTCTGTGTACGATCTTCTCCTGGTTCTGCTCCTTTTGCTCTGCATTAATTCTTTAAGGTCTTCCCAGTTCACATATAAATGCTCCAATTCATTATTCCTTTCAAGACAATAGTATTCCATCCCCATCATATACCACAATTTGTTCATCTATTTTCCAATCAAGGGACACACCCTCATTTTCCAATTTTTTGCCACCAAAAAGAGTGAGAATTTAATTATTTTTGTATAGGTATTTTTCTTTATTATCTCTTTGGGGTACAAACCCAAGCAGTGGTATGGCTGAATCAAAAGGCATGCAATCTTTTTTTCTTCTTCTTCTTCCTTTCTTTTATTGGATCTCTCTTCCACAAGATGATTAATATGAAAAATTATTTTACATGATTACATATATAAAATATATATGAGTTTACTTATTGTCTGGGGGATGGGTTGAGGTTGAAATGAATGAAAAAATGGTGGGAAAGAGGGAGAGAATTTGGAATTGAAATTTATTTTTTTCTTTTTTTTTTTCTTGTTTAAATCTGGTTTATTCTTTCATTTAATTGATGAACTTTATGCAGAGTCCAGGTAAGCTTTAATCATACATAAATGAGGAAAATGAGTCCAGGGAAAAAGAAGGATTTCTTTTTACCCTCAAAGGACACATAGTGGCACTCAGGCTTAGAGTTTAGATCTTTTGGCTCTCATTCAGTACTCTGCATAGTGCTGGTGTTGATGAGGATGGTGATGACTATGTTGTTGTTGTTGATGATGATGATGTTTTTGTTCTTGCAGTTACTGCTGCTGCTGATGTTGATGATGTTGATGATGATGATGATGATGATATTGTGGATGATGTTAATGGTGTTGGTGATGATGTTGTTGATAATGTTGATAATGATGTTGTTATTGATTATGATGGTGATATGGATGTTGATAATTATATTGATGATGATAATTATGTTGTTGATGATGATCATTTTGTTGAGGACAATGCAGATTACGATGACGATGATGATGATGATGATGACGATGATGATGATGATGATGATGATGATGATGATGATGATTGAATTTGGAATTGGAGGTTTTCCTTCTATTTTAACCTTTCTGACCTTTCCCACTGTAATGATAAAAATTTTCTTGGAGTGTGTAACTGGAATTAACTCATCCTCATTCATTGTTTAGACTCTAATGATCAGAAAAAATGTCACCCCACCCAACTTAGAATTAAGTGGGGAGGGGAAGGTCTGTTACCCACACATGATAGTAAGTAACAAATCAAAAACAAGGGACTGCCCTTTGGGCAGTTCAAAACAGTGTTGAGGCTGCCATTTGTCCACTTGAAATTGGAGATGGATGCAGAAAGTGGTGAGAGATGCTATCTTTTCAATATGATAGTAACTTCCTGTGGATGCAGTTGATGCTTTGAACTTGGTATTGAAGGATCTCTGGTGTGACCTCAGACTGCTTCCCTTTGAATTGTCTCGTGGGTAAGTTAGGATGACTCTCTTTCTCTTCCCTTGGCATTTCTGGAGGCTCTAGCCTTAAGGAGGCCTCTCTTATTGGAGGAAGCCTTGTGGCTAGAAGCCTTGTTTAATTAACTTCTGTGCCCCTCTGCTGGGGCCTCTAAATTCTTACCTGGGCCAGGCCTCTGGTCCACGTCAAAGTTTTCTCTCTCTCAATTTCCGTACCTTCAACCTTCGTAATTATAAATAAACCACCATAAAGTCATCCTGACTTAGGTCTATTTTATTTTCAAATCGAGTTAATCGATTTCTGGTGACCATACTACTCTTACAGGAGATTGTCTCCAAACTCTTTCACATTTCCTTTGTATTTGTCTTCTCTCCCTTTCCCCCCATGTGCTTCTTTATAAAATAAATTATTATCCCATTTATTTCTTTTCCCATTTCCCTTAGCATTATCCTCTTTTTTTACCCCCAGTTATATATATATATATATATATATATATATATATATATATATATATATATATATATATATATGACTCT